>NC_057388.1:22744260-22853378 GCF_019320065.1 Cervus canadensis | reverse complement strand
AAATATAGATCAATGAACAGAATAGAAAGCCCAGAGAAAAATCCACGAACCTAATGGACACCTTATCTTTGACAAAGGAGCAAGGATATACAGTGGAAAAAAGACAACCCCTTTAACAAGTGGTGCTGGGAAAACTGGTCAACCACTTGTAAAAGAATGAAACTAGAACACTTTCTAACACCATACACAAAAATAAACTCAAAATGGATTAAAGATCTAAATGTAAGACCAGAAACTATAAAACTCCTAGAGGAGAACATAGGCAAAACACTCTCCGACATAATCACAGCAAGATCCTCTATGACCCACCTCCCAGAATATTGGAAATAAAAGCAAAACTAAACAAATGGGACCTAATGAAACTTAAAAGCTTTTGCACTGCAAAGGAAACTATAAGTAAGGTGAAAAGACAGCCCTCAGATTGGAGAAAATAATAGCAAATGAAGCAACAGACAAAGGATTAATCTCAAAAATATACAAGCAACTCCTGCAGCTCAATTCCAGAAAAATAAATGACCCAATCAAAAAATGGGCCAAAGAACTAAACAGACATTTCTCCAAGAAGACATACAGATGGCTAACAAACACATGAAAAGATGCTCAACATCACTCATTATTAGAGAAATGCAAATCAAAACCACAATGAGGTACCATTACACGCCAGTCAGGATGGCTGCTATCCAAAAGTCTACAAGCAATAAATGCTGGAGAGGGTGTGGAGAAAAGGGAACCTCTTACACTGTTGGTGGGAATGAAAACTAGTACAGCCACTTAGGAAAACAGTGTGGAGATTTCTTTTAACAACTGGAAATAGAACTGCCCATATTACCAGCCATCCCACTCTCTGGGCATACACACTGAGGAAAACCAGATTGAAAGAGACAGTGCACCCCAATGTTCTGCAGCACTGTTTATAATAGCCCAGGACATGGAAGCAAACCTAGATGACCCATCAGCAATGAATGGATAGGAAGCTGTGGTAATACACCATGTTATTAACTCAGCGTTAAAAAGAATTCATTTGAACCAGTTCTAATGAGTGTGGATGAAAAGGAAGCCCCTTATACAGAGTGAAGTAAGCCAGAAAGATAAAGAACATTACAGCATACTAACACATATATATGGAATTTAGAAAGATGGTAACGATAACCCTATATGCAAAACAGAAAAAGAGACACAGAAATACAGAACAGACTTCTGAACTCTGTGGGAGAAGGTGAGGGTGGGATGTTTCAAAAGAACAGCATGTATACTATCTATGGTGAAACAGATCACCAGCCCAGGTGGGATGCATGAGACAAGTGCTCCGGCCTGGTGCACTGGGAAGACCCAGAGGAATCGGGTGGAGAGGGAGGTGGGAGGGGGGATCGGGATGGGGAATAAGTGTAAATCTATGGCTGATTCATATCAATGTATGACAAAACCCACTGAAATGTTGTGAAGTAATTAGCCTCCAACTAATAAAAAATTAAAAAAAAAATAAAATAAAATAAAATGAAAAAAAAATAAAATAAAATAAAATGAAAGTCAAAAAAAAAAGAAACTTATGCCAGTATCTACGTTGGGAATATTTAAGTTATGTTAACTCTTAAACTGTTGCACATAGCAAGTTTCTGTCTGGGTAATACAGGAGATAACAATTTGTATTCCTTCCTTCCTTTATGGATCAGTTTGTTAAGTGCCTACTGTATGCCAGGTACCATGGATCTAAGGACAAGTGTAGTCTAAGTGCAAGAGAAAGAAAAAGCATCTGATTTTGGTATCACCTTTGTATTTTAAATCACTTTAGTATTAATAGTTGCTTAGGAAAAAAAAACAATGATATAAAGTAGTATTTATTTTTAAACTTTTTTCCACAGTAGTATAAAGAGAATCAGTGGTAAAAAATATATGAGAGTTAACTTCATAAAATGTTGTATTTGATCAGGACTTTCTTAGAACTCTCATTTGCACTTTAGAAAACTTCTGGTGTAGATAAGACAGGTTTGGCAGTGGACAAGTTAGGATTTGTTGTGTCTCTTCTACAGATGAGAATTGGAGAAGCTAAATGAGATACCAAAGGTCACAATGTTTTCACATCCCAGATCTTCGCCTAGATTGTCATTTCCTCCTCCTCATATTCTTTCTAATACTTTACACTGACTCTTTCTCAGTTAATGACCTGACAACTTTCTCATATGAAGGAAGCTGCTCAGAAAGAGAGTAAATAGGTTGCTTAATTTTTTTAGTAGCTTCTTTAACTAATCATTCTTACTCTGTACCATTCAAATACAACATCATTTTAAGGAAGACCCCCTATTTTTAAAAATGATTTCATAATATTTAGACACTTTTATCACTAGGAAAGTATATTAGGGTCATCAAATTGTATTTTTTCCCTTGTGTTTATGTTTTGCAGCTTGTGTAACATTGCAGTTATGAGTTTTCACACCTCAGTGATATAAGGTACCACTACAATATTGTAAAGTAATTAGCCTCCAATTAAAATAAATTAATTCATATTTAAAAAACATGAAACAGTTTAATACAGGTAACTGTGGACTTGTGGTATAATCTGGATAACTTCTGTTGATCTCTTAAAAACTCTTGAATGATTCTGAAACATTCTTTTTTAATAGTTTTTGGAGGTACTGCAAATTTATTATTTTCTATTTCTCAGACTATACTCAAGGATAGTTTTAACTTTTTCCACTCATCCCAAGATATAGTACCTTTGTCAGTTCTATTCTTGAACAGCCAAATCCTTTTCTTCAGAAATTATAGGTATTTTAGCTGCAGGTGATTTGTCTTGCCTGAAAGATTATTGTGAGGGAGGGTAGGTAAACAGCAGATATTCTCTAGAAATAGTGATCTTGTTTTCACATAAACATCTTCAGCTATAAGCAGTACATTTAGAGAAATATGTCAGATATGTATCAACCGTTGGTAGCTTATGTTCCATTAACATTGTGTATTTTTATAGCATATTGGTTTTACTGTTGTTTTAAATTTACATTATTTTTTTCACTTCAAAAATAAGTAAAGCTTATATAGTGAAACATTGCTTCCTACAGGATAGTTTCCTGAAGTTTTAATAAAGCATTGCTAGTTTAATCAGCACTCAGTGCTCATTTTTTATACAGTATAAGATTATAATTGCAGATGTGCGGTTTACAATTCATTGTGTGTTGTTTGTATCCTTCATACAATATGGTAATGAGAAAGCAAAGATCATAGTTGTCTTTAAATGTGGCTTAGCATTATTCATTAGATTTACTCTCAAGTTGTTTTTCTGTATGAAATGCTTACAGGAAATAATAGAATCAAATATTTTAGTGAAAACCACAAATAGAGTGTCAGTTGAAGTTAGAAAGTTAAACCTCTTGTTGGAATAAGATTTAAAGCTTAAATCTTGTTGGAAAATTTAAATATTATATAGTGTCCTTAATCATATTCTAATAAAATGAGATTGTGTTTAGCTGTTTCTAAATTTCAACTCTCCTTTGGTATTTACCCATTCCACTCCTTGTTCTTTTAGTCGCTGTGTTGTGTCCAACTCTTGCGCACCATGGACTGTAGCCTGCCAGGCTCCTCTGTCCTTGGGGATTCTCCACTCAAGAACACTGGAGTCGGTTGCCATGTCCTTCACCAGGGGATCTTCCCCACTCAGATATAGAACCCACCTCTCCTGCTTGGCAGACAGGTTCCTTACCACTGAGCTTCCACTCCTTAACCACATAAAAAGGTTCAATACAGGTCACTAGAGTTGAATTTCAGTTCTGTTTTTTCTAAAGTAGTATCTTAATCAGGTTTTCTGTAATATAGTGTTTCAAGAAATTATCTTAGTGAATTCAAACTTGGCCCCAATTATAGAGATCAGAGCTCTCAGACATAGGAAATACTTTTATAGTAGGAATTGCTTTTACAGGTTGTGATTTTAAAATATGGTATATACATACATATATATTAAAGTATATATGATGTGTAGATACCACATATATAATACATACATATTTGTGTAATATATGTGTGTGTGTATCAGATATATGGAACATCAGCACTTCACAGAGAAGAGTTCATGGAAGAACGGAGGTGTCCATTATAGATGGAAGTAGAGTGTGGGCTGGCTAATGAGAAGATTTATCATCTATAGAGATTTACACATACATACATATATATATATCTTTATATAATATGTTATATATTAATACTGTAATTAAAATTAATATATATTCTGTATAAAATATTAATGCAATTATACTATGATATTTTATGTGCAGTAATAATATGATACTATTGGTTATACATATAATTCACCATCCTCTCTCATTCCATTTTAATAAACAATGGATAGCTCTTTTCTTCTGTGAAATCTATGTGCAATGCTTTGTTCCATGTATTTGATGCAATAGAGACAGCTCTAAAAGGCACCGTAGAAATAAAAGTGTCTCCAAAGTGAAACTGTGAGTTTCCTTAAGAATAAATACCATATGTTGCTCAATCATCATTTGCATTAACTGGTATTATAACTCTATTTCAGGTTCTACTTATTTGAAGTCAGTCTCATTAGTAACTGAGTCCTTAACATTCAGAAAGAATAGAGTATGGAATCATAGGAAAAAATGTTATTTTTGAAATTCAGATAGAACTAGATTTAATACACAGGACCATCACCTATTTGCCCTGTTAAGTTTCATGAGATCCTTAAGTTTTCTCATCTGTAAAGATAAAATAATATTCATATCATATGGTTATTAAGTGGCTAAATTAAAATACTTGGTAAAAGGGCATTCAAGAAATCTTCATTCAGATCCATAATTATCTTAAAAGGCTTCTTATATTTTTAAAATATCAACTTCTAACTTATAGTAAAATATTTAATTCTTAATTTTATACATATGTGGTCCAGGTGAATTATGAATTTCATTTGTCATACAATCTACTCTTCCATAACAGTTGACTTTAAGTATCACGCAACTACATTTTTTGTCTAAGAAGGTAGAATTGAAAAACTATTGAGAAGTAGGCCCAGTAGCATGAGAATTTGAAAGGCAAAAAGGGAGCCAATTGAAGAGAAAGCAGCCTGCTTCTCAACTTTTGTTCTGGGAGGAAGATGTGAATACTTCCATCTGTCAAGGACATGAAAAGGAAAACAGTGCATAAATGCATTATAAAGGGTGCTGTATGAGTTTTCATGCCTCAGAGATAAAGAGATAATCATTTCCATATACAAGTTAAAAATAGTATGGAAATAGTTTTTCATGGGAGATTAACAACTGAAGTCAGAAATGTTTGCGGTTGCTCATATGGAGGAGGCTTTGTTAGATGAATGTATTGACTGGACAAGAAGTAGTCACTAATTTGTGTGAGCTGTTGCTTTCAAAATTCAAAATCCTGTGCAGGGTGGCTCTGATTTCAGATAAAGTTGCCTATGTTGGTAGAATTATCATTTCTCTTTTTATTTTTGAGTTATTTATGAGCAGGAATTTTTCTAATGGAAAAAAATCTTCTCCCTAGCCCTGTTTATTATCAAAGTATAATGTTCCTGTACAGTTGCTTAAGTGTTCGTAACAAGCTTGTGGATCCCAAAAGGGACGGAAGAATTATTTCTGGTGGTCTTTGAATATGTAATTGCTGCCAGTTGAGAAAGCAAAATTCCAAATAAGTTGAAAGAGCTTTCATAAATAACACAACGTAATTGCAAGGCATGAAGCTCAGTATATAGTTCATATAATAGTCTTACCTAACCACAAAGTATTCAAGGACCTGTCCAACAAGGGTCTTCACAGAGGTATATATTAACCTTCTTCTGGACACTGTACTTATTTTAATTTATTAAAACCTTCTGGCTGTGCATTTGAAATTATGCCTGTTGAAAACATACACTTACAGATTTTCTGTTTTGTTGTGAGTTTTTCCAAAAGCAGCTAACAATAATGATAAAATCATGATCCTCAAAAGGCAGAAAATTCTTCATCTTTGCTGAGATATATTGGAATAAAGTGGTTTTGAGATCTAGGCCAAGGACACCTAGTGGAATTTATTTATTCTTTTTAATAGTGTATTGGGGAAATACAATGTAAAAATCCAGACTTTGAAAACAGTATATAAGTGAACTACAAAATCCCTCTTTACTTTTCAGAAAAGTTTGATACAGTATTCAGTTAAATATGGAACGTCTCATGATAGCTTTGCTTTATGGTCAGATTTAATTTTGTGTATCATTTTAGGAACATTTCTGACATTTTGACAAGGGATAAATTTGTATCTGATAAAGCTGAAATTCAGCCATAATTTACTAAAGCAAGTTTAGGAATGACCGGATTGCCTGTATTTTCAGACCATTTCTATATCATTTACTTCTGTTTTCATTGTTATCTGTCAACAGTTCAGAAAAGGTTTTTATAGTTAATTATTCTCTGTAGATTTAGGTTTCATATAAAGAGATCATCTACCCAAAATCTCTTTTTCCACTCGTTCATTCACCTCATTAAAATATAAATTCTCTAATTTCTGTTTTTGAGTATTATTTTTCCATTATACAAACTAGAAGCCTGAATCAGTAAGTGAATACTGTATATGTTTTCTTCCTTATGTATGTAAGATCCATATAGGTCTTGGCTTCACCACTTAAGTCAAGGTCCCTCTCACTTTATATCTAAAGATAATTGCTCTCTCTACCTCTAATCCAGTGGTTTTCAACCAGAGGGAATTTTGCCCCCAGGGGACATTTGGCAATATTTGGAGACAGGTGGAGTTGTTACAACTGAGGATGTGGTCCTATGGGCATGTAGTAACTAGAGGCCATTGATAATGATAAACATCAGACAAAGTGCGGGACATCTCACCCGCATAACAATTGTTCAGCCCAAAGTGACAGTAATGCCTAGATTAAGAAATGCTGCTCTAAGCCCTCTTTGATCATTCTTGCTCCAGATGATTCTTTTCAAAGTAGTACTCTCATTGAATAAATCACCTGAGGAGTCATTGTCCATGGGTATTGTCTTGAGTATATGATTTAAATTTTCGACCTTGGTTTCAAAGTTGGACAACTAATATATCCCAACCCTAGGCTATGTGGTTGTCTTTGCTTTTGTTAGTTGTGATGGTGTCTTCCACAGGATACAGCATGGATTTGGGGCCCTCGGGGTCTTCACAGCATTCTCCTTTCTTTGGTTCTGGGGAATTGTACACTCTGTACTTCTAAACTCCCAGCTGAAGTCCTAGAAGACTTGGTTAACTTTTATGAGACAGTTGGTCCAATGAACATGCATCATTATCTGTATGTTACTTATAACCATTTATTTCCTCCCATCTATCATTATCTTTGGTTTAAAAAGGTTGTTTCTATCACTGAAATCCATTTTACAAAAATTGCTTGATATGCAGTGGATCGACTTTTATATAAAACAGATGAAACCAAAATTTTATTTACTTGAGCAGAATGAAACAGTTCAGTTTCCTTGATTTTCTGCTTATTTCCAAGCAAACTTTGAGCTATATATCTAAGAATATTAAGGTGTTAACTTCTGTCTTATTCTTTAAATTTTTGATATATATTTCATCATAAAAATCTTTAGAGATTATACATTTTTTATAACAGGAACTACCTGTTAATAGATTTCTATATACCTCCTGGTTTTCTGTGTAGCACTGTATATATACACAATAGATATTTAGTAAGTGTGTAAATGGCCATGTCATAAAATGTAGTACTAGAAGCAAAGTAAACAGAAGACAGAATCTTACCTAGGTAGGTTTGTAGAATGTAAGGGCTAAATAAATAAATAAGTAAATATATATGGCTTTTCACTGTAAGTTCACTAAAATCAACTTTGTTGTTGTTTAATTACTAAGTCATGTCCGGCTCTTTGTGACCTCATGAACTGCAGCATACCAGCCTTCCCCGTCCATCCCTATCTCCCAGAATTTGCTCAAACTCAGGTCCATTGAGTCCATGATGCTCTTCAGCCATCTCATTCTCCGCTGCATTCTTCTCCTTCTGCCTTCAATCTTTCCCATATCAGGTTATTTTCCAACAAGTCGGCCAAAGTATTGGACCTTCAGCTTCAGCATCAATCCTTCCAATGAATATTCAGGGTTGATTTCCTTTAGGATTGATTTGTTTGATCTCCTTGCAGTCCAAGGAACTCTCAAGAGTCTTCTCCAGGACCACAGTCTGAAAGCATCAGTTCTTCGGTTATTAGCCTCCCTTATGGTCCAACTCGCACATTCATACATGACTACTGGAAAAACTATACCTTTGGCTGTGTGGACCTTTGTCAGCAAAGTGATGTCTTTGCTTTTCAATATGCTATCTAGGTTTGTCTAAAAGAACTAAAAACAGGGAATATACTCCATTCTGAAAATTGGGAACCTCCTTACCTTTAAACTTCAAACTCATAGGAATACCTTCCTGATGTTATCCCATTTCGACCTGAATTTTTAAAAAATGGGATATAGAGATTTATTACTTAGCTCCCATAAATTAATGTACTCCTCAGCAGTATACAAAAGGAAGGAAGTTCCCCGGGAACTTCCTAGTTATTGCAATTTGGTAGAATAAGGGCTAGGTTCACTGTTAGGAAGTTGACCCTTGCACTTTGGAAATCCATTCCTCAATTTAGTAATGGGCTGTGTAGAACAGAAGGAAGAATTTACAGTTATGGATTTTTTCTCATTGACTTGTTTAATTTTGTTGTGAGGATTAAATAAAACATGCAAGACAGAGTCTCCTAAATGCCCATCTCCTTCTCCCTTCAGAAACCCAATTTTATCTTGGGTAAGAACATCATTTCCTAACTAACCATACAGCTTGGGATGGTCTCTGAGGCGTAACTAAAGATTTTCTGGAAACCTTATTTAAAAGAGCCCTTTTCCCTCTCCCTCTCTCTCTCATGTTTTTTCTTGATTGGAAAATATCCCAATATGCACTGTTAATGAAAAATAATGAATTCTTTCCTTTCAAAACAACTTATCTACTTCCAATGACCATAATATTGTATCTAATATTTTAACATTATCATAACTCCACTGTTATATTCTTATCACACATAATGTCTGCCAAGAATTTGATCAGGGTGACTGATTTTCTGAGGAGTTTTATAAGCTTGCTATGAATAGAATCTGAGATGATCTGAGGTAGAATGTAAATACTTACTTTTTAAAAGTTCAATATTTATTTGATTGCATTCACATTTTTGTCACAGGTCTTACATCTTACATGAAGCTAGGTCATCAACCTGTAAAGAATAGGTCCTGAGAGTTGGAATATTGATATATCAGAGATTCAAAATGACTGGAATGCTCAAACAGAAACATTCTTCCTGGTCATTGTGTATGTATTAGTTGCTGAGTCGTGTCCAGCGCTTCGTGATCCCATGGACTGTAGCCTGCTAGGCTCCTCTGTTCATGGAATTTTCCAGGCAGGAGTGGGTTGCCATTTCCTTCTCCAGTGGAACTTCCGTACCCAGGGATCAACCCCAGGTCTCCCACAATGCAAGCAGATTCTTAACCCTCTGAGCCACTAGGGAACGCATGGAATTCCCATCTGATTTTTTACCATCTGATCTGATGGTTTACCCCAAAAATAATGAGTTTGGTAGTACTAATTAAAATTAGATGGATTGCTGAAACTTTGAATCCTTTCCTTTTATGCTTTCACTCTTATGGCTTAGCTACCATAATTAAAGCAATATATACTAGTGTTTCTTGTTTATAAGTATACTGTAAGCCTGAGAATAATTTGCACATTGTACATTTAGTCATGAAGTAAAAATAATTATTTTCTGATGCCTCTAAATTGCTCACTCCTCTCCTTATGTCTTTCTCCTTCTCTTTGACTAATCATATTTCTAACCATAATAACTTACTGTTACACTGACCAATATGAAGAATAAAAGTTAAATCCCATTAGAAGCCAAATAACATAGAGTTTCAGCTGTTAAACTGTGGGCTCATTTATTTGATTGTGGTTACAAGATGTTATCCTCATCTGTTATAAAGGCTTTCTAATATCTCTGAGCTACCAATTTTACTAAATTTTTCATGATTGTTCTGTAAAATCAAGGAAAATAGGGTCAGAATAAATAGAATAGTGTCTGTTAATTCACTATTTATTTTTATACAGTTTCATCACATGATTGTATGTTATGATTTTTATATTGAGAAAATACTCAAAAGTTCTTAGATGAGTAACTCGTAAACCTTAACCATCCTGTAAAAATTACGCTTTATATTCTAATATACTTAGTTGTTAAAAAGATGGGACTAAAGTAAGTCTTATTCATTGGCTGCTGAGCATGACTTTATGATCATTATTCAAATTTATTTAAAAGTAATTTAAAAATTCATGCTTTTATAGTGATGAATTGTGTTGGTTTTGATCAGTTGACTTAGTTTATATTAAAAACTTAAAAAATTTTTTTTATGATTATCATTCTCTGTTGAAAATGTAACAAATTTGGCTTTTTCTCAATTCTATCCATTACAGAATCCTACTAAGGGTGGTATGTTTTTTGCTTCTAATTTTTCCTTATCCCTTCCAAGTTGGAACCTGGAATGAATTCTTCCTTTCTTCACTGTCTGTCTGCTTTTTTCTTTCTGTTACTAAGAACTCCCATGTTTTATGTTCTGGCCTAAATCTGGCTTTCTTGCCAAGTTATTCCTTTGCTTTTATTTGTCTTCTGGTTACTATTTATGTTGAAAAACCTTTTTCCTGATTACCACCTATGTGCAAGTCACAGATTAACTCTAACCCAGGTTAGCAGACTCTTCATTTAAACACACTTTTGATTCCCCTAACCACGGATTTGCTTTCTTAAAGTTATACATATCACTTTGGGAAAATAAAAGGAAATGATGTCCTTAGTCACTGATATTGTTTAGGGAGGTTGAGGTGAATTTTTACATACATAAAAAGAATAGTTCCCTATTATTTTCCCATATAGCACCTAACAGTAGGATTTAGTTGTAGTTGAAGAATAGAATTGCTTCAAACATTGCATAAATTTATTATCCCTTTAACTGAAATCTTAAACTAACTTGATACTTGATTGTTTTTATCAGTCAATAAAAATAAATCCAAATTAAGAAAATTAATAACATTAGCTATAAAACTACTGGATGAGTAATGTTTAACATTTAGTAGATTTTTTGTTATTTATTCTTTTTGAACATCCTACACATGCAGAGTCAAGTTAATTATTCTGAGTTGCAATTATGAATTTTTGTCATTGATTAGTCTATTTTAATTTGGAAATGTTCGTGCTTTATCTAGCAGTTTTCAAGAGTAAATTATGACCATTTTATGGGATTTCATATTTATTATTAATGATTATTTCCTTTATTACATTTCACAATTGATTGTTGTGTTTTGGGAGCTATCAAATTTTATAGAGTGGAATATTTAAAATATTAAATTTTCTAACTAGTTACTGCTCTTATGTAGGAAAACTCACATTGTTTTATGGATTGATCTTTTACCTGGCTACTTGCTATAAGCTATTAACAGTTCTTTTATATTTTCAAATGATTACTTTTTATGTTTAAAAGGCAAGATGGATTGTCTTACTTTCTAACATTTAATTACTTCATGTTTCTTTTTTTGTTATATTGATTAAGAAACCCAATACAGTGATACATTTTAGTAGTGATGCAGTTTATCCTGTGCTTCCTCTAAGAGAAATTCTTAATATAATGAAACAGTGTTTCTTCTTTCCACTTTTTTTTTTTCCCTTTTTGTTTTCTTACTCAGGGATAGGTTTGAATAGTACTAAATGCCTTTTGGCATCTAATTAAAAACTCCTATTGTGTTTTTCGTTTTATTTCATAACATGTTAAATCAAAATAGATTCTCACATGATGAAAGCAAACTTGAAATCCTAGTATAAACTATTTTTTCCAAGGTATTGTGATGAGAGAACATTGTATCCATATTTTCACAACTTTTAATTAACACAGTATTGTTCCCACATATTATTACTGTATAAATGTCATTTACTTCTGATAATTTGTTTTCCTTATAGAGGACTCCCTTTCTTTTTAGAACTTCCTGCCAACTACAGCATGGTCATTTCTCTGGACCGAGTGTCTACGTGATTTCTTTAGGCTGTGAATAACCATCTTTATTGCCAGTTCTTTAATGTAGGTGGGGATTGAGGAGACGGGCCATCCTGTCGACTCTTTGGAATATAATTAATGAAGAGTTACCCCCAAAGATTGGCCCAAGATCTTTTTCTGCTCCTGGAATTTATCCATCTTCGGCCAAAACCAACCCCACATTGTCATCTGCAGAGCCCTACCTTGTGCAAACTGTGATCTTTGGCTTTGGTTTCCAGTCTGATTCCATCTTTTCCTATTGCTCAGAAATTCTCCAAAATTTCTAGTCTCTTCATAGCATCCTTCTTTATTCCCCAGCATCATCATTACATGTGTTTGTGTGTACATGTGTGTCCTTCCAGAGTGGACTTAATTCCACCATCACGGCCGGTACACCTTTGCAGAGATTTAAAATGAGGGCGGCATGTGCCTTCAGGTTACCAACTTGATCCAACTTCTCAATGACTTATTAAAATGAAGAATCAATCATAAAGCCTTGTTCTTCTGTTACATTCTTAAGTCATCATCCATAAGACAAGTTACTTCATAAAATTAAAAAATTATCAGTCGATTTCATTTAAAATGTACTTAGGACTTATAACAATATTCCATTTTGAGGGGTAGGGTTGGGGAGGATGGTCCTCAGAGTCCACAGTGATAATTCTCATTATTCATAATCCCATTCTTGAAATTGCATCCTTCCCTGGGTGTTATTTTTCTCACATTATCTTCAAATTTGTGGTAATTACACTTTCATTGATTCACTAAGTTTATTTTTAATGAGCTTCTGAATTATTCTATTGGGTTATATGAAATAGATCAGCTATTTTCAGATGAATTGACATCACATAAGTGGCCCAGAGTAAATGGTGATGACTATTCTTGATACTGTCTGATTACTAGCAAAAAATAAATTTAATAGCTACTGTATTTAAAATAACAAAACTCTACTCTGTGATGATTTACAGTTTTAAAAGTTCATGTTTTAGTTTCAAAAACTGCAACTACTATTCTTTTGTGGGTTCCTCTCCCTGTCCCACAATGAAAACAAGAGATTGTGTTTTAAATGCCATTTCAGATATCCCTTTCTGAGTGGCTCTTAAAAAAAAGATGCTTAGCAGTTTTCTTGTTGAAGTGTGTTAAACAAGAGTGTTTAAGTGTTTCTTGTTTAAGTCAAATTTATTCACAATTTTTTGGTTTTTATTTACTTAGTAAAATGTTGTCAGATTTTTAATGCTGGAGTAAACTTTCACATATTTGTCCCTCAATTTGTCAAGCTGTTTTTCTAAAATGGAGAGAACTGTAAATAGTTAAAAAAAAAAACCCACAAATTCTATATTCCTTTAAAATTCCCACCCCATGGATTTTCATAGTTGAATATGGATAGGGATTTCTTCCCATGTCTCTAAGCATCATACAGCTTGGCATACAATCCATATTTTAGAGCTCATCATTGTCGTCACGTGGTACCTAGCATGTTGGGCAGTCCTCTACTAAGACCTATAAAACAGTTACTTTTAAAGTTATGAGAGAATAGCATTGAAACAAGTATACTGTCAAGGGTGAAACAGACCACCAGCCCAGGTTGGATGCATGAGACAAGTGCTCAGGGCTGGTGCACTGGGAAGACCCAGAGGGATGGGATGGGGAGGGAGGTGGGAGGGAGGATCGGGATGGGGAACACATGTAAATCCATGGCTGATTCATGTCAATGTATGGCAAAAATCACTACAATATTGTAAAGTAATTAGCCTCCAACTAATAAAAATGAATGAAAAAAAAAACACATATTCTTGGCTTCTTATGGTTGATGTGAAAGTGGATGTTTCCGGACAGAGCTGTAGTTACTGAGGACTCTGTTTTATTTCTCTACAAACAAGTCAGTCCTTATGAGTCTAACATAGTTTGCCTTTGGACTTATCTGAAATTTGAATCAACTCAAATATAGCTCATATATATTCAATATTCCTCTTTTATAACTTGATTTGTTGTTGTTTTATATACCCTAGGAATTAGCAACATAGCAAATGGCAGGAAATGGCCATTAGCTATTTTGCTTAGAAGGGTGGACAGATAAGTACTGAGAAGCTTACTGTCATGTCTTAGAGTGTTTAAATGTCAAGCATATTAAAATATAGCATTAATCTATGTACAATCTTCCCATAAATCTATTTTTTTTGGATTAATGAACCTATTATAAGCAAACAGACTAATGTTATGAGATATTGAAAACTCTACACTATTGGGGGAGGATTAACATATACATAGAACTATATATACAATAGATGAATAACAAGGACCTACTTACAGGACAGAGAAGATATATTCAAGACATTATTGAATATACTGCAAGGTATATTCAATATCTTGTAGCAATCTATAATGGAAAAGAATCTGAAAAAGAATACACATATATATGTATAACTAATCATTTTGCTGTATACCTGAAGCTATACCAACATTGTATATTAACTATATTTCAGCTTATTTAACGATTAAACATTTTAAATGAGAAACAAAAATAGCAATATACCTAGTCAAAGGATCACCTGGAGAAGGAAATGGCAACCCACTCCAGTACTCTTGGCTGGAGAATCCCATGGACGGAGGAGCCTGGTAGGCTACAGTCCACGGGGTGGCAAAGAGTTGGACACAACTGAGCAACTTCACTTTCACTTTCGTCAAAACCAAGGGATCTTTTTTTACTCTTTGATTAAACAAATCTGTTTTGTTTCTCTCATAAAATATCCACTTTATCCCTTCTAAACATCACTGACTCGATGGATATGAGTTTGAGCAAGCTCCGGGAGTTAGTGATGGACAGGGAAGCCTGGCATGCTGCAGTCCATGGGGTCGCAAAGAGTCGGATATGAGTGACTGAACTGAGCTGAACTGAAACAGCACATTACTAGTTAAAAGCAAAAAGATAACGTGTTATAAAGGAATATACAAGAAATTGTTGCCTCAGAATGAACATAATGATTGTAAATCAGGATGTCCCTTCAGTTTTGAATATCAAGATCATGAACATGATGAGCAAGGCTTCTTCCCTAATAATTACAAAAACCTCCCCAAGCTCCCCTTTCCTGAAGACTTACTTTTAAAACTGAGAAATAACAATATCCAGGATGCCATCATAAGCAACAGTCTTAGGTTATCTCTCTGTTCTTATTTTTGTTTTGTCTTTGGCTTGCATTGATGAGAGCTTATTTCCAAGTAAAACGCATGAATCCAAACAAAAGAAACCTGAGCAGGCTAGATTTTTTAGTGCATGTTTTCCTTTCATTTTTCAAGTCACAGAAATAAATATTTCATTCTGCGAGGGGGCTGTATTTCTTATAAGAATGATGTACATAATGACTGGTAAGAACTTCCTGTCATTGAACTCGAGTTTACTTTTGAATGTCTTTTAATATATTCCTATCATGATTGTGAATCACTTTTGCTTTTATGATTTACTGTTCACTACACAACAGTGTCTCTTGCTCTTCTCACTGAGCGTGTGTATAAGCCAGAGGGACATTTTCTCCCCTGCAACTATTATTCCTCTCTGCTAGTATTTTAATTATTTATAGCTGTCAGGCAGTTATTTGTCTTTTAAAGGTCTTCCAATCCCAATCAGAATGAATAAACAATTAAAAGGAAGAAAGGTTTTGTAGATTTTCTTTTCCTTTTGATTGTGTGTGTTCTATATAACACTTAAATTATTCTTTATGAAATTAGTACATCCAGGAAACCGGAGATTTATGCCTTAGGCTGGGTGAATGGAAAACATGTCAGTGCTTCCTTTGTGAGGTTTCCAGGGTGCCACAGGAGATTTTTAAATGCGCTGCTTATTTATGTTCTCCCCAGCTCTTTTTCAGTTTATTATAAAGCTGGAAAAATAATTAAAATGTTGCCCAGCCCTTCCTATGCTCTACACCTCACTGAAAACTTGTCGGCAGAGCAAGCAAGCGTTGGTCATGTCTCAATAAAAAACAGATCCTGCCAGGGATCATGCCAAAACCAACCAAGCATGACAGTCAAATCAATGTATGTTTTGGTTTCAATTTTTATTTTTGCCTTTGCTTTAGCAACTTGACTCTGGTATATGTTGTTCCCTATGGCTTATCATTTTATGGCATGACAGTTCCTGAAATGGACAAGGCTTCCTGCTTACCTCTGCCATGTGTATATGTGTGACAACATAAACTATAAGAAAAAGTGACATTTGACTCAGTAAATATTTGTGTTATGTCCCCTACATCTGTTTTACAGAACTTCCTCTATACCTCCATCTGTATTCACTGAACAATACTGGCTTCTACCTTTTGTCTGAATGTTACCAGTTCTGGAATCAGTATCCCAATTTTCAAGTTAGACTTTTTAATATTATTGACCCAAGAGACTTAATTCTCTCATCAGTTTATATTCACATCATAAAACATAAATTAATTTGGTTGTTTTTTATTTATTTACTCATTTTGCTATTTGAGGGGCAGGGCATACATACCATGATGCATGTCAGACCACACAGCCAGCATATTGCTGCTGAGTCATATAAAAATCTCAAGAGGGATTATCTTTTTAATTTGATATTAAACTGAGCATAAAAATTAATGGGTCAAAACTTCGGTCATTTAGAAGCTTGTTTTCTTGGATAAGATTATCCCTGAAGCTGTTAAGTGCTTGGACTCTAATACATTCTAATCCTGATTTCAAGTCTGTATTTTTTAGTTATTGTCTGTGTGACTTTGGAAAAGTTACTCAGGCTCTCTTGGTTTTAAGTTTCTAGTTAATGGAATTTACCCCATAGGATGTGTTATGTTTTCTTTACCCTTTTCCCCTGGTGGTTTTGTAAGGTAGTATCCTGTTTCATACTACCGCTGATTGTTTTTTGAGTTTCATGTGCATATTTACTTTTGTTCTTTCCTGTCAACTTAAAATCAGTGATGATTTAATATATATTGGCTTGACTGTCTGTACAATAAGAAATTCAATATGACTTTCATCCCTCTTCACATTCCAGTGTTTTGTAATGTACTTTACATATTTTTGGGCTTCCCTGGTGACTCAGATGGTAAAGGGTCTGCCTGCAATGCAGGAGACTGGGGTTTGATCCTTGGGTCAGGAAGATCCCCTGGAGCAGGCAATGGCAACCCACTCCAGTACTCTTGCTTGGAAAATCTCATGGATGGAGGAGGCTGGTAGGCTACAGTCCATAGGGTTGCAAAGAGTCAGACACAACTGAGCGACTTCACTCACTTTACATATTTTTGGAAAAAAAAAACCCTTATCTTTGCAAAATAATTATTAAGAAGTATTGTTTTGCTTTATGATCTATTTAAAGCAATGCTCTGTCCTTCTCTCTGTTTAACTGAGTAATTTTCTCTGTAACAGTCTGTAAATATTGAGGGACAGCTAGGTACCATTTTCTTGTTTATGAGTCTTTTATCTCAGGTTCCATGAACATCACACCCCTGATTTCTTCCTACAGAGTATGTCTGCTCCTTCTCAGACTCCTTGCCAGCTCCTTTACTTCTCATAGACCCCTAAATACCACACAGTCCTGTGTGATCCCTCCAAATTCTCACCCACCGGTGTGGTTTTTACAAACCATCCATTTGAAAATGACTTAATTTCTGTGTCCTATACTCTCAACTTCCCTCATAGCTCAGCTGGGAAAGAATCTGCCTGCAGTGCAGGAGATCTGGGTTTGATCTGTGGGTTGGGAAGATTCCCTGGAGAAGGAAATGGCAACCCACTCGAGTATTCTTGCCTGGAGAATTCCATGGACAGAGGAGTCTGGCAGGCTATAGTCCATGTGGACACGACTTAGCGACTAAACCAGTAAACCACCACCCATACTGTCAACTACCTCTTTGGTATTTTGTCTTGGATTTCTCCCTCAAATCTCAAATTTATCCAAAATGGAGTTTGTAATTTCCCCCAATACCCAAAACCTCCTTCTGGTGGAGGAAACTTTGTATAACTTTTGTAGTAACCCTCTATTTGTAATACTGCTTTTTGTTTTAAAGTCTATTTTTTTTTTTTAATAGTGAGTATATGGAATACAGTGAACCAAACTTTTTTTTTTGGTTAGTGCCACTCTCATTTATCTTTTTCAGTCACTTAACCCTCCCTATGTTTTATATGTGGCTGTTATAAAGGGCATGTAGCTGTGTTTAGTTTTTCATCCAGCCTGACAATCTGTGTTTTTACCTATGGGTTTAGTCATTTATAATTATTCAAATTAGAAAAGTATTTTGAGTGCTTACTCTTATTTTTTGCCCTCTGTTCTACTTTTTTCATATTTTTCTTAACTGTTTAAGATTTTTGTCTTTCATCAGTTTTTTCTCTATTATTAATAGTTTTTTATCTTGAAATTCTTGAAATAATTTCAGGCTTAGAAAAGGTTTCAAAAATAGTACAAAGAATTTCTGTATACCCTTGGCCCAGAATATCTAATATTAATATCTCATGTCACTGCAATGTCAAAATCAGAAAATTAATATTGATATAATACTATTCTTTAATATGAAAGTATTATTAAATTTTGTCCTTTTCCCTATTATTCTTCTTCTGGTTCATGTTTCAATCCTGGAACACATGTTGCATTTTGTTCTCGCTTCTTTTTAGTCTCCTTTAATTTGGGTCACATCAATTTTTGTCATTCATGACCTTGCATTTTTGACAAACACTGGCCTGTTATATGGTTTAATGCCTCTCAATTTAAGTTTGTGTTATGTTTTCTCATGAATAAATTCAAGCTATGCATTTTTGGCAAGAGTAGGAGTAGGATTTATTCTTTTCAGTGCATCATATCAGGGTCAAATAATACCTATGCGTCTTACTATTGTTGATGATGGGCTTTCCCAGGTGGCACTAGTGGTAAAGAACCTACCTGCAATGCAGAAGATATCGAGATGCAGGTTCAATCCCTGGGTTGTGAAGATCCCCTGGAGGGAGGGCATGGCAACCCACTCCAGTATTCTTGCCTGGAGAATCCCATGGACAGAGGAGCCTGGCAGGCAACAGTCCACAGGGTCACAAAGAGTTGGACAAAACTGAAGTGGCATGACTGAGGTTGGACACAACTTAGCATGCATGCACTGTTGATGTTATTTGTGATCACATGGTTAAAATAGTAGTTGCCAGGTTTTCCCACTGAAAATTTATTATTTTTCCCTTTATGATAATAAGTAAGTTGTGGGGAGATACCATGTGACTATGTAAGTATCCCAATTTTTATCATAGTTTTACAAGCTAATTATAGTATATATTAATGATTCTTGCTAGAAACAATTATATGGTGATGCTTGTCAAAATGTGGTTATTTTATTTCCATCATTCTTTCCAAGTTTAATAATTAAAAGTCTACAACAAGGAAGAGTTTTTCCTACTATACTATCATTTATCTATCTTCCGTTCTTCTTTCATCTCTCTCTCTCATCCTGTCAGTTCATGAGTATTAGTTTTATTTTATGAATTTTGCTGAATAACTTTATTAATTTGTTGCTTCATTTGTGCCAAATTCGGTCATTAAGAGGACTTTCATGTTACTTACTGTCCTCATCAGATTTTGAGGATCCCTTACTCTTTAGCACTAAAAGATGTTTTAAGATTTTCTTGTTTCCTCTCCCAGCCTTGGAATCAGCAACTTCTTAAAGAAATGCAAATTTCTTTTATTAGATAATAGTATTTAGAAACCAAGATCTGGGCACTAAGGGTGCTCATTGCTCCTAGAGCATCATTATTTGTAAACCCTTTGAGTAGGCATTGCTAGGAAGTGTATGTATTTTTATACACTTATTTCTATATTTATATACAAGCATTTGTATGTAATGTATAATTTATCTAAACTAAACCATGAGTTCACACTGACATCTGTTTCCAGTCCAATAGCATAGGATCTTTCTAGCCTCTCCCTTTCCTTACATATTACCCTTTTCTTCAAGTGTGAGGAATCTAGCTTTTATTATCAACAGTGTATTTACTTCTTTGTTCATTCTTGGAATACACCTAAGTGTCATTTCAGAATTGCTAGCACAGATCTCTGGTAAAACAAATTTACTAATTAGAGTACAATAGCTATATGTAGTTCTTTGTCTTAAAATATAGAATGAAAATAGTATTCTCCAAAGATAATTAGGTTAGTTATTTTCATTTTCATCCTCTTCAGTTTTATTATTTATTTATAAAATACTTTACTTAATTTGATGTTATTAATAATTCATTCTGAATTACCCCTACATCCATCCTGGTTGATACCAAGAAAAATTTTTATTCAGTTTGGAATGTTACCTTACAGTCTTTTGCCTTATTTCTTTTTCTGTTTTTTAGCATATAGGGTGGTTCATTAATGTAGGTGGCTGAATCTTAATTTCTTTCTTTTGTGTAATAACTCTGTGTAGAAGTATTAAGCTCACTCTTGTTCCTTTATTGTGAATTTGGCTACTTTAAAGATAATCTGACTTACTGCTGCCTTCCATGTCAATGTAGCAAAATCCAGATTCTTTAGTTAATTTTTCTTATTTAATGATGGGGAAATCTTCTGTATTTAAGTATCCTAAATTTTCCCCTTTACCTGTCAACTACTTTATATTACTTCTCTTTTCCTTTTTGTATTTTTCTATACCAGGAGAGGACTGTCACTTCCATTCGAGCATAATTTTAAGTCATTTCTCATGGTCATGCTGTTTTTATGAATGCACTTTTTTCTATTTTTTACTTTTTTTTTTTTTTTTTTTTTACTATTTTTACATACTTTTTAAAAAATTGTTTTTACACTTAAAGCAGGCTTATTCTCTCTGTTGATGGTTTTAGATGGTCATAGTAGCTTTCCACTTCCTTCAAGTTTTTGTCAGGCTGCCGCCATGAAGGCTTGAGACAGGGCAGAGGCACATGAGAAATTATTCACTGAAATTTGGTGGTTTTTTTCTTTTTATCTTTTAACTTCCAGTTATTTTGAAGTTTGGAAATTCTTTCTCTTCAACACTGAAAGTGTTGTATGTTTGTGTTTATGTGTGTGTTTTAATCTTTTCATTGTTAATTATTGTGTTTGGAGAAAATATTGAGAGAGTCACCATTGGCTTTAGATCCCTGAAAACCCCTAGAGTCTTTTATCGCATTTCCCCTCTACTAATTTAAGTTTCACGTTCTATTGTTCATGGGCTATGTCATAGACTTTTTGAAATTTTATTTTGCTTATTTATGTGAAGATCTTAATATTTTAATCTGTCAAAACTTTCATGGATCTTAGAACATTTGTTTAATCCCTTGCCTTCCACCTTTTATGCTGGGGTTTTTTAAAAAACATTTATTTGGCTTCTCTGGGTCTTAGTTGCGGCATGAGGGATCTAGTTCCCTGATCAAGGTTCTGGGCGCATGCCCCCTGCACTGAGAGTGTGGAGTCTTTAGCCCCTGGACTACCGGGGAAGTCCGTGTGCTAGTGGTCTTCTTCAGCGCTTCTGTTTTATTCTTTTAAATACTTTCCACATTTAAATGTTACTTGTTTTTCTTGAGACACTTCTTCTTTTAGATTTATGTACTTATTTTAGAACTACTTCTTTGTTTTCCATACCTTCTAACCTATTAGATTTTCTTTCCTAAATTTTTTTTTTTCCTACTTGAGGTACAGCCTTTAGTGCCAGAGTATTTTTAGGAATAAAATTTTATGTTTATCTGAGGGAGTCCATCTTCTGTTTTCATTTAATAAATATTGTTTGTGGGTTATTATGTATAAGTATTCTAGGTTGGGTAATTTTGGAAGGAATTTTTGGGTTTTGGTGACTTTTTTTTTTTAAATTCTTAGCAGTTTGCAAATATGTCATTGTGTTTTTGCTACTATTATTGTTTTGAGAAAAACTGTTGTCCATGTACCTGTTAGTCCTCTGTTGGTTGTTCTCTCTAGCTGCTTTAGGATCAGGTCTTTATGTTTAGTGTTCCACGGTTTCCCTGAAATTTATCTACTTGTTGAATTTCCTTTTTACCTACTTTGGAATTCATTGGGTTTCCTTTATAAATGAATTCCTATATTCTATAAATTCTGGACAGTTTTTTGGCAATAACTTATTTATTATTTATCCCCATTGTGTCTCTCCTCACTTTCTGATTAACTATATATTAAACATTGCTATCATGTCTGCCAAATCTCTTAACTTCTCTTTATATGTTCTGATAGGAATTTTGATTAATTTCTTCAATTCTGTCTTCTGTTTCAGTAATGGTCTTTTCAGGTGAGTCTAATGTTTGATCCATCTTTTGAGACATTTTGTTTAAATTGTAACATGTTTATTTATAAAATTCTATTTCTTATTTTTCAAGCCTGCTCTTCTTTGAGGGCCTTTGCTTATTTTTGTGATTCCACACTTGTTTATTTTGAAATTTTTTACATAGTTTTAAAATAGTTTTTGCTTGGAAATTCTAATGCTGGATTCATTTTGAAACTAAACTGGTCTGTTATTTTCTTCATAACTTATTTTGAGTGCATATATGTGTTTATGTGTTTGTTTAGCTTGCTGAACTACATATTCATTTAGTGAAAAACCATCTATCTATTCATATCTTAATATATAACTTATAGCTAATCTCAGGGAGCTCCTTGAATTCCAGCCACTGAAAGGAGTCTCATTCTTATGTTTTTACTCATTTATTTCATTATTGTATAAGTTAAGTTTTAAAATACTATTTTTTTTATTAAAAAAGAAAAAAGCTCCATTGTTAGGTATGCTTTCAGAGCCCTGCGTATCCCAATGTCTCCTTTTGTGTCCTTATAGTTAGCCAGGATTCCTAGGATCCCTTTGCTTGTGGTATTTAGTATTCCAGAAAACTTACACGTCAGCCGTTCTTATCTATTGAAATTAATCTGTATTGCCTGATGAAGCCTGCTGAATTTTTATCTTTAAATTTGAAAGTATCATCAGAATATGGCTTCTTTGGAGTGTTCTTTCACTAATTATGAAAGGCACCAAATAATATCTATCTGCAATCATTTGTCTTTCTTCAACTCAAGAAATTTTCTTCTACATATTTATAATGACTTCTGTATTATCTGTGTTTTCTCCCCAATTTTGCCTTATATAATTATATGTATAATTTATATAAGATATATATATAGTTTGTATTATTATATATGTAATTATATAATTATATGCACTATAATTATATAGTTTGTATATTAATAGTATATGTAATTTAGCTCTTTAATTGGTGTCTTGACTCTCTTCTCATTATTTTTCATCTTTTTATTCTTCTGAGCTCTATAGATCTTCAAATCTGTATTCCATTTAGCTAAGTTAAATTTATATAGAAAAGATTGTATGCCACTTCCAATAAGATATTTAATTCAAATACATTTATTTAATATCTATAGAAATCTTGAGTGACATAAAACTATTCCTACTTTGTTCTTACCTCTGTGTTTGAAGCATCTTCTTGAATCTTGTTGTTTTCACTTTGCTGCATCATTTCAGAGAAAGGTAGTTAATTCTAATGATTTCAAAAAGTCCTTTCCACCTAAAAAATTGTTTCACATATCTGCTGACTTTTATCTACCTTCTTATTGAGAAGAAGCTCTATGGATAATCTTCTACCATGTGTTGTTCTCCATGCAAAAGACCTCTGCTTTTCATTGTAGGAGAGAGCTTTGTGAGGTTAGTTTTCTGCTAGTCAAGGCTGGTAAAAATTGGCACTATTCTGATCAGGATAGAACAGTTTTTGTTTATTTGGAATTTTTTTTACATAGTTTTAAAATATTTTGTGCCTGGAAATCCTAATGCTGGGTTCATTTTGAAACTGAACTGGTCTGTTGTTTTCTTCATAGCTTACTATTTTGAGTGCATATATGTGTTTATGTGTTTGTTTAGCTTGCTGAACTACGTATTCATTTAGTGAAAAACCATGTATCTATTCATATCTTAATATACAACTTACAGCTTAGTATCAGGGAACTTCTTGAAATATAGTCATTGAAAGGAGTCTCATTCTTATGAGGAAATATAGTTTTTAATACAAAGGTAAATACTTTTCTGTGGAACTTTATGAGTAAAATTTTGGATACTAATTACTCACACATTAAACCAATATTTAAGTCTAATGGTCATGGACTAGACATTTTTTTCTTTTTTAACTGCTCAGAACTATTTCAACAATAATTCTCTTTGCCCACTCACATGTTCCTATCAAGAAGTTATGTTTGAATTGGGCTATTTTACTTATCTTTCCTTGATTTAAGTTTATAGTTAAAATTTTGAATCTAAAGTTTATGGGAAAATTTTACCCAGGTTTTATGTTCTAAGAGGAATTGTCAGTATATTTTTCTACTAACACCTGAGCCGTTCTTTCAGAAAGATAGCCTTCTGAATAATCTTTTTGTCCATCCTATCATTTCTCACCCATTGTGGAAATAGTACCCATTGCTTACCAACACCTAGTATACAGATTTGTTGCTTATGCAACCACCTCAAGTAAGAGAATACCTACATCATTGTCTATTTTATCCTCCTGACTTGGGTATATTAGTGTAAATTTATTATTGCCCCTTACAGTTATCTCTGAGACCAGGCTTTTTTTTTTTTTCCATAGGAGAGAAATCATGTAGCATAAATTTCTTGTTTTTGACATTTTCCAGTTTTCAAGTATAGATACAAGTTTTTTTTTCTTATTTTTATTTTCAGTAGGTTATTTCTATAATGATATATCTTTATCTAAAAATGTTGATGCTTCAAAGCGATCTTAACAGTTTTATATAAAGCCAGATCTTTATAGAATTAATTAGCAATTCATCTAGTTCATTTCCTGAGTACCTACTATAGGCATTTGATTTTAGAATTTAATTTGGGAGAGTTGCCTATTACTTTCTACAGTTTAGGTAAGAAAATGGGATCTATACATACACAAACTTGACAAAATATTTGTAAGAGATTGTGAGGCAAACTATGATAATGCAAATTACTGATGTGCGATAAAATAGATGATTTCATAAGAGAAAGTCATCACAGCCAAGTCTTAGAAAACTAACGTGAATTAGAAAGAGAACTGGTGGGATACAATTTTACTGGAGAAAACAGTGATTATATCAGTATGGCCACAGAAGCCAATTCTATGTAGTAAAGGAGTGGAAACTATGTTCAGGAGGATTGACTGGGAATAATCTTGAATTTTAAGGTGAATTTTGTGCCGAAAGTAATGTGGGTGAAAGTAATACCATGAAAATGATTGTTCTAGTGAGGTTAGTGCAGGAGCCAAGAGCAGAAAGAAGTAGCCAGCTAGGACACTAGCGGGATCTGGTCACAAAATGGTAAGAACAGACTTAGAGTGGTTGGAGTGCAGCTGGTGAGGGATGTCACAACACAAAACTAGCAGGACGTGGTAACTGGTGGGTGAGTTGTACGTGATCAAAACATTTTTGCTAATTAAAAGAGACATTGTGTATGAGACAGCTTTTTCAACTTTGTTAGGTTGGGGGATTGATATTGTGAATGATGTTGTAACAAAGTACAGTATGACAGTGTGACAAGTCCCAGATCTAGAAATAATTGACACAATAATGAACTGCTTTTTCCTCGAGCCAGATGTCTGGTGCTTTTGGCTGCCCATGTTTTACCCCGCTGTGTTCTGGCTCTGAGCTCTGCATACTTTGGGTCTGTATTAATCTTTATTCTCTGTTCTTATTCAGCAGAATAACACTGCTGCCCCCATAGGATATTCTTAACCAGTTCTTTTTCCTTAATTATCCAATTTCACAAATACTGAGCACCTTCGCTATGTGCAAGAACTTGTGCCAGGCATGAAGGATAAAGGAGATGAGAAGTGCCATGTGGTGACTGTGTTCATATGTAAACTCAAGTACGTTTTCACTAGTATTTTTCACATTTGTTTCACTCAGACGAGCAAGAGGCAAATACTTTTCATTTGGAGAGAACTGTTGTTTTTCTCAGTCTCTTAGTAAATGACTGCTTTTTTCCTGCAGTTTGGGACATTTACAAACACCAGGCATTTATTTTCATTTCCACTAGGGGACAGTGTGTTACCATTAGATTTTTTTTCTTCCATATCAGCAAATTATATGCAGAAAGGAAATTTAGCCTCTGATTATTTGGATATGATTTTGATTATCTTATACATGTGACACAACTTTAAATATTTCTAAAGTATACAGTTTTGATTTTTGTGTATTTTATGTGGTATGGCTGGATACATATGCAGATATATATACAGATTTTATTTGTTTAGAATGTTTGAAATTTTGTAGCACTTAGATAATTTTTACATGAGTTCACCAAAACAGGGGTGGATGGCAGAAAGATATTAATATCAAAACATAAGCCACTTGAATTTCAGGACAGTTTTGTAATTCATGGAAATTGAACTAAGCTTTTGATATGAAATTTGCTGAGAAAATGTAATGTTTACCCTTCCTTAAGGATTATTTCTTGAGACATTTAAAACCTATATTTATATATATTTTTTTAATTATAAATTTTCTTTTAACAAGGTATATTGTGTTCTTTAGGAATGCTATTCATCGAAGATGAAAATCTCTAAAAGATTTTCTTTTATATTGTCTAAAAAGATTTGGAGAACAGTGATGTCATAGCTTTTCCTGCCATTCTTTGAGACAATATCTTACAAAAGTCACATAAATATGATTCTAACAGCATACCATAAATTTGTTTATACCTCTTTATTCAAGTACTGATTGTGTGATTGGATAATAGGGTTTAATTTTTTGAAATATACCTTTTAAAAAGTACTTTAAGTTTAGCTACACTGGGTATGGCTTCCCTGTTGTCTCAAACAATAAAGAATCTGCCTGCAATGCAGGAGACCTGGGCTTGATCTCTGGGTTGGGAAGATCCTCTGGAGAAGAGAATGACTACCCTCTCCAGTATTCTTACCTGGAGAATTCCACGGACAGAGGAGACTGGTGGGCTATAGTCCTGGGGTGGCAAGGAGTTGGCCATGACTGAGCCAGTAACACTTTCACTTTTCACACTGGGTGTAGTTTTGCCGAAAGTTGTCCTTTGAGAAAGCTGAAAGGGACAGTTGATCGGTTCGGAACTTTGAGGATGTGGCGTTACGGAAGATGGACCACTTATGCACTTGCAGTGTGTTGCTTCTTCATCACTTGCTTCTGGAGTGGCAGACGTTGCCGATCCAAACTGTGAGGTGGGTGGTGATGCTGTGCTGTGCTTAGTCCTCGGCCGTGTCTGACTCTGCGACCCCGTGGACTGTAGCCCACCAGGCTCCTCTGTCCATGGGATTCTCCAGGCAAGATACCGGAGTGGGTTGCCAGGCCCTCCTCCAGGGGATCTTCACAACCCAGGGATGGAACCCAGGTCTCAGAGCAGGGGAAAGAAAAGCTGCTGTGAATGATGAGGTACCCCCTCCATCCCCAGTCTTCTGTGACAGTAAAGAAATCCTCTTCCCCTTGATGTTCAAAGACCTGGCCAAAGGCTTCAAAGTCCCATGAGGGACACGTGGACCCCAGTGTTCATCGCAGCACTGTTTACAATAACTAGCCCATGGAAGCAACCTAGATGTCCATCAGCAGACGAATGGATAAGAAACCTGTGGTACATTTACACAATGGAATATTACTCAGCCATTAAAAAGAATGCATTTGAGTCAGTTCTAATGAGGTGGATGAAACTGGAGTCTATTATACAGAGTGAAGTAAGTCAGAAAGAAAAGCACCAATACAGTGTATTAACACATAACACCCTATATGCGAGATAGCAAAAGAGGCACAGATACAAAGAACAGACTTTTGGACTCTGTTGGGGAAGGCAAGGGTGGGATGTTTGAGAGAATAGCATTGAAACATGTATATTACCATATGTGAAATAGATCACCAGTCCAAGTTCAATGCATGAAACATGGCCCTCAAAGCCGGTGCACTGGGACAACCCTGAGGGATGGGATGGGGAGGGAGGGGGGAGGGGGTTCAGGATGGGGAACACATCTACCCCCACGGCTGATTCATGTCAGTGTATGGCAGAAATCACTACAATATTTTGAAGTAATTAGCCTCCAATTAAAATAAATAAATTAATGTTTAAATATTAACAAAGGAAACAAAAACCAAATGGGGCCTAATTTAACCTAAAAGATTTTGTGGAGTAAAGGAAACCTTTTGACAAAACAAAAAGACAACCTACTGAATAGGAGAAAATATATGCAAATAGCATAACCAATAAGGGATTAATATCCAAAATATGTAAGCAGTTCATAGATATCAATATAAAAAATAATGTAATTAAAAAGTGGGTGGAAGACCCGTATAGGCCTCTTCTTCAGGGTTGGCCCGCTCTCATGCCTTGAGGGTATACAATCCTTTTTTTTTTGGTTGCAAATCAAACTCTGAGTTGCAACCAAAAAAAAAAGTCCCATGAGAATTTTTGCATTGAAAAAATTTTACACTACTGAAAATAAGAGATAATAATCATGGGAAGGAAACCTCTCCATCAACCAAAAAAAGAAAAAAGATACAGTATGTACAAAAAAACCCTCCAATTACAGGGTTGTATTGATAAGACTTAATTACTCTAGAGTAAATTGAGAATTATATTTTTAAAAGATAAAAGTAATTAGAACTTTCATTAATCTTTCATCTAAACACAGTGTATTTCTTCAGAGAAATGTCTGTTTGGAGCCTCTATCCATTTTTTAACTGGGTTGTTTGTTTTCTTTTCTATTAAGTTGTATAAGGTTTTAAAACTATATATATTATGGATTGTAAATCAATTATACTTCAATATAAAATAAAAATGTTTTTAAAATAACATATTTTATCCTAATCCTGAAGGTACAAAGTGATAAGGAAATAGTCAAATATGACAAGTTTCTAGTTAAAACCCATGGTGAATTCTAAATGCTAAATAATTTCTGTTTGAGGATACAAAAAACTTAAAATAGCAATTTTATATTGATATTTTATTTATATTTTTCCTGATATTTAAAAAAAATCCAGCTGTAAGAAACTCTTTCAAGATGTCAATGAGAAATTGCTAACCTGCTGAATAAAATTAAGTACACATTTTTCTGTTGTTACTCTTAGCCTGACTTCCATTATATCTTTCTTAACCTCTAAATCAGCAGAAAGCTAAAACTTTGTGAATTACTGCTATGATTCTTTTGGTGATCTTTTATTGAAATTGCAATATTCAAATAAAAATGTTTCTTTGTACAGATTTTGAATATTTTGGTGGGGGTAAATATTCTCTAAAAATGTAGACAATATTTTGAATTATCAGTCTTATATAGCAAATCAAATTTAGTTCCTTGAATTTAAATAGTCTTGAAAGTAAGTTTTACAAAGCTTACTTTTCTTACTAGAATAAAATGTGTTTATTCTGAAAAATTTGAAAATAAAGCAAAATATAAAGATGAAATAAAAATAGCCAATAGCCATAAATCTATCATCCAAGAATAACTCTTGTTTACATTTTGATATTTTCCCTTCCAGTAATTTAAGAAACCTGGCTACTTTATGACCAGTTTCTAGTTTATAGTATAGTTTTAACCAAGAAAAAAAGTAAATGTTGTATTTTCCAGCTAGAAGTTACATTATTATTTTATGAGACAATAGTGTTTGCAAATGTTATATTTTTTCCAAAATGTGACATTGTTATTAAATGAGTGATAAAGTAAAACAAGTAATTCCTGTTATGACAATAATTTAGATTTAAGCAGAAATGTTGCGATGCTATGGACTATAGCCTGCCAGGCTCCTCTGTCCATGGAATTCTCCAGGTAAGAATACTGCAGTGGGTTGCCATTTCCTCCTCCAGGGGATCTTCCTGACCCAGGGATGGAGCCTGCATCTCTTACTCTCCTGCATTGGCAGGTGGATTCTTCAGCACTAATGCTACTTGGAAAATACCATAGACTTTAACATACTTTTTATATATCCTCCCATTTTTAGTTTAATTAAAAAATTAATGCTTTTGCTTTTTATGTGTTATATAAACATTGATGTACCATGTTCACAGTTTATTCTTTCTGACTGCTGAGCATAAATCAAGGTAAACCTGAAGCCTAGGAATGAATGTTGCTGATGTTACACAGAGAGCTTCCCTGATGAATCAGTGGTCAAGAATCTGCGTCCAATGCAGGAAATGTGAGCTCAGTCCCTTGTTCAGGAAGATCCATGCCCTGGGGAAGGAAATGGCAACCTATTCCAGTATTCTTACCTGGGAAAACCCATGGACAGAGGAGCTTGGCAGGCTAAAAGTCCATGGGGGTCACAAAAGCGTCAGACACAACTTAGCAACTGAACAACAAGAGTTACACCTTGTAAATAAACTGCTGATTAATTTGGGTACTTTTTTCTTAATTTTTTGTTGGGTGCCCACTTACAATACCTACATAAATTCTAGCTTATCACACTGATATGCCACTCTAAGAATCAGTCATTTCTTGTTGCAAAATATTTCCTGTCCATCTTGGAACTCTACAGTATTTTCCTCCTCTTTCTCTCATCATTTTATTCTGTCTCCCTGAGGAACCATTCCTGCCTTCTGTGATCCTACCACACTCTGAATCCCCTCATTTCTCTTATGCCTAGCTATAGCAATATTACCTACAGTCTAGTCTCTTGAGAGTCCTTTGGACAGCAAGGAGATTAAACCAGTCCATCCTAAAGGAAATCAGCCCTGAATATTCATTGGAAGGACTGATGATGACTGAGCTACTGAACTGGCTTTTTTTTTTTTTTTTTTTGCTACTTTGTGTTCTACTTCTTTACTTGTCAAGTAATATTTTACTGCCTGTCATACATTAGTTATAATACATTGTAAAAGTAGTTCTGGCTTATTTTAGCTTCCTGCAAAGAGTAAAATTTGTTCTGGAGAGCACTTGTATTATTGGGAAATCAACTTGCTATTCTGGTGGTGGTTAAAGCTTTTTTCAGGCAGCTCTTGTTCAGTTTTGTCCTTATTCCTGGGCTGTAGGCATGGCCAATCAGATATCTCGGCTGAAGGTCATGAATGTTCACCAAGGTCTCCATGTTCCAGTCTAAATCACATCTAATCTCCTTCTAAGTACAGAGCAGCTTCTAAAATCTTTGCTCCTCCCTCCAGCTTGCCAGCAATTATTCTCTTTTAGTCCCCATGGAGTCTCTTCCTATGCAAGCACCGAGTAGGAACTGGCCAAACAAGTGGAATTTTCAGCAGAATTTTAGGAATTCTTTGCAACTCTCCCCTTACCAGGATATTTTTTGCCCAATATGAGCAACTTGGGCAATTTTAAATTGTAAGCTCCGTTTTTAACATCCAGAGAGACCGTCATTCTCTTGGGCTCTATTTCTCCTCTTCATAAGTTTTGAAAAATTCTCTTAACAAGACATCTGGGCTGAATGTTAGCCAACGGTCTCTGCTTTCAAGGACGGTGGACATGTGTTGGTTACTGTCTTAGATCTGTAAACAACATTTTTACCTAGAGTTTTTCAGGTTTAATGGTTGTGTATGGTGAATTAGTGAGTAGGTGATATCAACTACACTGTTGTGGCTCCACAAAAATATTTCTAGCAGCTGTTATAATAGAATATTTGTTAGATGTCAGTGATTTATATGTCCTACTTGGTTTAGTCCTTACCAAAAAAATTTTGTACGGGGAGCTAAGATCTCACATACCTAGTGGCCAAAAATCCAAAACATGAAACAGAAGGAATATTGTAACAAATTCAATAAAGATTTAAAAAATGGTCCACATCAAAAAAGTATTCAAAAAAATCAAGAGTACATACCATCAGCATGACTTCTCAGTGTTCATGTTGACCTTGTGTAGTTTTAACATTAAACTTTTTATTTTGTAATATTTGGAACACAGAAAGGAATGAATGCACATACATATATGTAAATATGGGTGAATGATAATAAAATGTCCACCTGTAATGCCCTTCGCATCTTTGTCTCCATTAAGGGTTAAAATACTGTTTTGCAAATCTGCTTTCAGCAGGAAATGCATTTTAAAGTTTTATTTGCATTTTTTTTTACTTATGTTATCAATACTTTTATAGAGAAATGGGGTTTTGAGATGAGTTTGAAATCCATAAATTATTTGTATATCTAATCTGTGTACCTACTAGAATTTTCTAAGTATGTGTCTGTCTCACCATCTTGTTTAAATCAGCTAGCTCTTAAAATTCCATGCTTTTCAAAGATGAAATGATTGAGCTCAGGCAGAGAGGGAAAACAAATATTTAGTGAAATACCATAGGTTCTTTTCACTGAATTCAAATCTTTGCAAATGATGCCTATAAACAATTGCAAATCTTTAAAAGAACATTCTTACTTAAATTCATTATTAGTTAGGTATGTAAGTTATGGAGCAATCAAATGAGCATGGAAGATTTATTCTAACATAGAGAAGTGTGATTTTTCTAGCCCTCGAATCTTAAACAGACTTTTCCCCCACCTTCATTTCTTTGTTACTGTGCTGCTTTCATTATAACTGTAAACTGGTTTCAAAAAGACTATGCAGATCACCTTTTCCTGTATATTTTTGAATGGAAAGTCTTAGTTATCATCATCTGTTATATATCTCAATTTAGTGAGACTTAGAAATAGATGTGTGTCATACACTGCAACATTGTGGTTAACTAATCATTAAGAGTGACAAATATGTGTCTATAGTTGTTTTCTAGTTTTTTCAGTTTTAGAATACTTATTTCTATATTTATGAATGGTGTGTCATGAATGATATCTACTCCTATCAGTGAATCACATTTTAAGCTCAAATATATCTGGCTTTTAAGTGATTTGTTAGTGTGATTTGATATTCTTGAAACTGATACAGAATTTGAAATCCATTATTGAAATGTCATTAAAACTCACTCGCAAGAGGCGAAGTAGCCACTGTTCAGCCCCAGTGCATCTTCCCCATCGCCACCTCTTAGAACACAATCAGGGAAACTGATGAAAAGACTAGCTAAAGCAGAGATAATCTCTTAACGATCATCATCAAAGATGAGAAACCTAAGCCTGGGCTAGTGTAGGCATGGTGGTAGTGGGAAGGCTTGAATAAGATAGCATTCTTTGCACAGTTGCCAGACTTCTGGGTAAATATGTAAATAGGAGTAAACAAAGTAAATACTTGTCATTGTTAACAAATGAATCAAATGGAAAGGGTGAATATATGTCCATCAGAGTCAGAGCTCCCTTTGCTTTGAATTTGTTACAGTTTATGGAGTGTTACAGTGTGTAAGGCATTGAACTAGATTTTTCATCTTCAAAGATAAAATATTCTTTGCATCAAGAAATGAATCTTGTTATATGGCAGCCTGGAAGGGAGAGGAGTTTGGGGAGGATGGATACATGTATATGTATGGCTGAGTCCTTTTGCTCTTCACCTGAAACTATCACATTATTAGCTGGCTATACCCCAATACAAAGTAAAAAGTCTTTAAAATATGTGAAAGAAAGAAACTGATCATATGGTGGAATAGATGGTCAGCTAGAAAGACTATGAGAATTTAGTATTTTAGAAGAATTCACAGCTATGGAAACATGTATATTCACCTCACTTAAATTGAGTTGGAGAACAGCAGTCAAAGGAGATTTCAAGAGTCGCTGATACCCGAGTTGAACCTCAGAGTAAGTCGGGTCAGCTAGGCTAGGATGAGAGTGGGACAGCTTTTCTGACAAAGGAATTAGTTAGTGCAAAGGATGAAAGCTTGAAAAATGGCTTGTTTGGGCAATCTTAAACAGTTCTACATAGCTTGGAGAACTGAGTGATTTTAAGGGAATGGTAAGAGGCTTGGAAGAATAAAAGACCTGCCAGGTAAAGGGTTCATAACTGATCCTGAAGTTTAAAGATAGCCTTCAAAGGATTTTAGGCAGAATTATGATGTGATCAAATTTTTATTATTTATACTCAGTATTTTCATTGCTATGTAGGATGTAGGATAGAAGAGGACAGGCTTTAGAGAGACTACGAGATTGTTTCAGTAATTTGGGGCCTGAGGTATTATGCTGACAGTGGCAGTAGGGATAAAGATGTAGAAGCAGGGGGTACTAGCGATATATTGAATGTTGGGATAAGGCATTACGGATGGTCCCAAAGTGTAGAAATTGGTCACTAGATCTCTCTGTTTGGACATAGCTCAATTTACAACCCAAGGACCTTAAGGTATTAGCTCTGTTTCCACTTTCATTTTCCTTTCATATTATCATCCCTTCATACATTCAGGAAGCCTAAATTTAAAACAAAACAAAACAGAATTTCATAGAATATGAATTTCAAAGGCAGAATATGATTTCAAAGGCAAAAACCACATTTTAGCAACTTGTGAGGTAACTCATTTCACAAATCTGCCTGATAATTTACTTAAGAAAAAGAAGATTTTTTTCCTCCTCCACACCAATTCTCATAGTTTATAACAGTCTGTTGATGAAGAACACTAAAAAAAAAGATGAAGAAAAGAATTGCATCATCAGAGAAATGCTCACACTTCAGTGAAGAGCCAAAGTTGGCCAGATATTGAATTCAGGGAAAATAACCTTTTGTTTCATAGTATTAGCATTTGAAATTGTCAGTGCTTTTCTTGGTACTTTCAGCAGATATTTTTTTCTATAACAAAAGTGCTTGTAAAAGCATTTCTCCTTTATCTAGGGCACCATGCCCTTGACAGTGGCTGCAGTCTGATTTCTAGCAATGCTGAGCCCAAAGAACAGCAAGCCAGTGCAGAGTGACTCCTTAAACTCATACTAACAGAGAGTCTATGATTGGTGGTTGCCAGGGTCTGAGTCTGTGATTGGTGGTTGCCAGGGTCTGAGTCTGTGATTGGTGGTTGCCAGGGCCTGAGTCTGTGATTGGTGGTTGCCAGGGCCTGAGTCTGTGATTGATGGTTGCCACGGGCTGAGTCTGTGATTGGTGGCTGCCAGGGGCTGAGTCTGTGATTGGTGGTTGCCAGGGGCTGAGTCTGTGATTGGTGGCTGCCAGGGGCTGAGAAGTGGAGGAGATGGGGAGATGTTGGTCAAAGGATACAACCTGCCAGTGGGCTTCCCAGGTGGCTCGGAGGTTAAAGCGTCTGCCCGCAATGCGGGAGACCTGGGTCGATCCGTGGGTTGGGAAGATCCCCTGGAGAAGGAAATGGCAACCCCCTGCAGTATTCTTGGCTGGAGAATCCCATGGACAGAGGAGCCCGGTTGTCCATGATTTTCCAGCCAAGAATACTGGAGGGGGTTGCCATTTCCTACTGCTCCTCCGTCAATGGGATTCTCCAGCCAAGAATACTGGAGGGGGTTGCCATTTCCTACTCCAGGGTGTCTTCCTGATCTACAGATGGAACCCATGTCTCCTGCACTGGCAGATGAATTCTTTTACCACTGAGCCACCTGGAAAGCCCATAAATGTTATTACCCCCCTTCCGAAAAAATGTTAACTATATGAGGTGATAGATGTGATAACAAACCTTACTTGAGTAACAATTTTGCTATACACACACACACACATACGTATATGTATATCACATCATCACATCATATAGCTTAAATTTATACAATGTTATGTTTATATCTCCAGAAAGTTGGGGAAAGTTTCTTTAAAAAATATTTTTTTAATAAGAAAAGTAGCTCCTTGTTAAATGTAATGTGTTGATATCTTTTGTTTCTAGAACAATTATTATTTTCTTTCAGGAGGAACAGAAGCTACGGGAAAGTTTAAGGCAAGGCGCCACCATTATTGCTGCCTTAATCAAAGAAAGAAATTCTGGACTCATTGGCCAACTACTGGTAGCATAAAGAACATGGAGGAAATTACCTGCTGTGTTCTTAGAAACATTCCCCTAAGTATTTCTTTTGTTCTTCCCTCCAAATTGTATATGGTAGAATGTTGAAGTTGTCTTTTATAATTTGTAGGATGTGATGCTTGGGTGAACTTAAAAACATTTTTATGTGTGCCAAATATAAATTGCCTAAATTGGAAAAGAACAAATAAGGGGAAAATAATGGCCTTCATATAAAGAATCTTTTCATAAAGGCATGAAAGGGTAAAATAGAAATAATGAGGAGTCAGATAATTCTCCAAGGAATGAAAGTTTAGAAAATGTCAACTATTATCTCTATGTTAATTAGTAAATCACTATATAATGAAACTAATAATTAAGATTAATGATTATTGTTAATTCTAACAGTATCCTCTCTCCATGGTTTATTTTGAATTGCATTCTGATTTTTCATACCTTGACCAAAGAGAGAGAGCAGTGAACTATGATCTGAGTGTCTTCACCAATAGCCTACATTACCGTAGATTCCTAAAGGAGATAGACTCTCCTTCTGCTTTTCTAATGTTTTAAAATTGTATGTTTTCTTCGGTTTATGGAACACAGTTTTGACTTAAATTAATTTAAAAGGCTTCTGATTTTTCTGAATAACTTGAAAAGAAGATTGGAAAGTGTCATGAAATTAATACCGGTCAGTCTCAAGTTAGTCTTCTGAAAGGTGTATCAGCTACTGGTAGTTGATTGCACATCAAATAATTTTGATAACCACTGCCTTTTTAAGTTAAGTTCTTATTCTTTCAAATTTCCACTGGTATATACATCTTAGATACTGATGATTTTCCCCTTACCTTACATTTTATAATTCTGTGAATTCAATTATTAGAGATGCTTTTTGTTCTATATATATACTTTATAGAAACACATCAGATAGGGCTATGCCAGAACTTAGTCTGCCGCGTGGGAACTATGAAAGTTGCATAAAATGTTTTCAGTTACAGATAGTGTGTGAATTATCTGCCTTGTGCAGTCTCTTCTTAACATGTTGGGTAATTTTCCCTTTATTTCCCAAGTATCTATAGTAGTTGGAGAGTTTATTTTTTATATTTAAATAATAGTAGAATGTAAAGGACATGAAATAATTGTTGCAGTGCATTCTCCTAGATGAAGTGTGTTGGTTTGAATGAATGTAGGCTTGAATCTAAATTCCTGGGCTCACCATTTTCTCTCTCTCTCTCTGTCTCCTGGAATGTTAAGAAATGTAAATAAATCATTTAATTAAAAATCTTGAGGATGAAAATATATGGGCAGTGTGTGGATACTGGTTAGAACTCTGTTAAAGTGGGTTGGCTGCATTGTAAAAGGTCATAGGTGTTCCTGTTGATGTCTTCAGGTGAGTGTTTTAAGAATTTGAAGGTGCTCGTAAAGGCAAAAGGGGAAAACTTATCAAGATTTTAAAGAAAAGATTCATGTCTTTAGGTACGTGGTGGGAAACTGGGCATTTCTCTGGCACAAGCAGTATCAGTGTACTATTGAGTGCTGGCTATTACCTTAGATTTCAGTGGAATAATGGACTCTTCAGTTGAAGGGCATACTGTTTGTTCCAAGGTGAATTTTTCTCTGGTACAATGTTATACCAGACGACCATTTACCTTGAAACAGTTAGTATGCCATTACCCTAGGCAGTTGTGAACATTTAGTGTTGTGAGATTTAGATAAAATATTAAGTTGGGTCTGAAATCCCCATCATCATTATGGCGTTTAATTTTTTTCTTTATAATCTGCAAACTGATTCACAGCATTGAAAATAATTTAAAGACATCTCCTCACATCCTTTACTGTTTAGATGAAAACTGAGGCTCAGAGATTTCCACTGACTTCTCCAAAGACATGTGTCTGCTTAGTAGCAAAAAGCAGGGCTTAAACTTGGGTACTAAGAAGGAGTTCTTAGCTCATTTCCTATATACCAATGATTGCGGGCAAAGGACATCCAGCAGCGAGGCTGTGGGAAATGAACCAGAGGCTCTGGGTGAGTATTGGAGGAATGGATGCGAAGGGACATGCCAGCCCAGTGTCCACAGGAAAGTGCTGAGGCTTTTGGCTTTCCAACATACAGAAATCATAGCTAAGGCAAGAGAGAAAGATAAATCAGCTGTATTTGTTAAGAGATCCAGAGGCAACTTTACAGGTATATTTTCATCTTCACTTCTGGAAACATACATTCATAAGAACTGTCCATTTTCACATTATTTTCCCAAATTCCTTTAAAAATAATGGTAGAGTATGCCTGAGGGTTGCTGAAATTGCTTTCTACTTGCAAAAATTTATGGAAAGACTGTTTTCTTTTTAAATGTATGCTACTTAATTACTTGCTGTTTAAAGTTAGCCTTTTTTAGGAAGTTAACAGTGTGATCAGTGGTTTGATTGACCTTCATTGGTAAGAGGTAGGTAGGTTGTTTTTTTCAGGAAAGTGCTAAGCATGCGAGACAATTTGTTGTAAATACTCATCTACAGATAAGAGTCAGATCCCTATTCTACCCAAAGTCATTTTTACTGTAGCCACTTTAAGCATTTTGCATTCGTTTGCCAGGGAAAGGACCCTTGCACAGCTCAAGTTTGAATTGCATTGGACCACTTACTTATATGTGAGTTTTTTCAGTAGTACCTACTACAGTATTACACAATGGTTGAATGTTCAGATTGGAAGGAACCTTGGATGCAAAGGACCAACTATAAATTATACACAGATTTTCAACTACTGGAGAGGTCAGTGCCCCTAATCCCTGCATCTTCAAGGGTCATCTGTAATTATAACTATCAAATTTTACTTTATAAATGTGTGTGCAGTATTTCTTTTATAAAAATCAATTTGCAATATTGCATTTCTTAAGTTAAATATGTACATTTTATTTCTTTTTAATGTTAAAACTAATTATATCAAAGAAACAAGCTATAATATTTTAGCAAAATGTTAAGAAAGTCATTTAAGATAAGAAAGATTTGAAATTATTTTAAAAGTTTAATGAAAAATAAGCAGAATAAATGATAAATACATATTGTTTTAATATTTATTAATATAGTTTCAAATAAGTGGGCTAGAAGTGGCTGTATAGGTGGTATTTGGCACTGTAACATTTATACATGTTCTCATGTATTTTTAGTTTCAATTATGAAAGCATATATATCTTTTAAAATGAAAAGTAAGAAACTGCTATTAAATATTTTAAATGTTTTCTTTATAAAACAAAATAGAGGTAATTGATAACTAAATTATTGATATGTTTAAATCTATTGACAGTTTTCATTGATGTTTAGTATATATGTACTTCTTTTTCTTTTGGTACTTATTTTTCAAACTGACTCAGCCTCAACTGAATAAATACAGTATTCTCAAACTGTAACAGTATGATGTTTTACATTACATACAAATAGAATTGGAGATTCAGCTATATTCTATAAAATATATTAAAAATTTGCAAAACCAGAAGTCTTAATTAGCTGTTTTCTTCTTTCCCTTCTATTTAGCAGGTTTCCCAGCAATTACTTTGGCAGCCAAGGATATAAAAGCTGTATTAAGGCACAGTGGAAAAATATTGTGTCCTCTTAATGATGTCTGCATAGGTGTGGTGGGTTGAATTGCTGTTTATAAATACTCTTTCCTTCCACTTAGCTTCCATAGGAGGAATTTATGTCCACTTCTTGACCTTGGATTTCATCACAAAACCTTCTTTGGCCAACGGAGCAACTCAGAAGTGGCAGGGCACCGCTGAGACAAGGCCTTAGAGGCCTTGCATGTTGCTGCTTGCTCTTTCCCCCTTCTGCCACCACCATGAGATGCAAATGCTCAGCCTGGCCTGCTGCCTCCAAAAGAAAACAAGAGCCTGGATCACCTGACTTCCAGCTAGTCATCAAATGGATGAAAAAGCCCGGCTGAGATTGGCAGGGCCTCCAGCAGACAGGTGAACTCAATACACATCTATTGGCCTTTTTGTTTTGTATTACTGAGTTTTGAATCTTTTTATTGAGCACCAGCTGGTAAGAAAGAAAAGGGAATCTGTGGTAGTGTGTAGTACATTTAGTCTCAAAGGTCTAGAATCTATCTGGAGACACACATTTTGCTGAAGGAGATAGTTTATAATGAGACCTGTTGGTTAGGGCAATGATCCCAAAGCCTTAGAAGGTTCTCTGGATGCCTTCTTCCCTATTAGTTGTTACTGAAGGAGAAAAGTACACCTGAATATTATAGAAAAGTTTTCTGAAAAAGTTAAACTTTCTTGGGTCTGAAATGATATTGATTATAGAAATAGCTAACATTTGTTGAATGAATTACTGTGTTCCAAAAACTGTTCTTAGTGCTTTTGCGTGTGCATAACTTTTTCTTCATAATAACTTCATGTCCTCAGTAGCATACCAATCTCCATTTAAAACCAAGGTATGTACATTTTTAATAACTTTAAGTAACAGAGTCACTCAAGCACCAGGTGCAGACTTGAGATTCAAATTCAGTTATCTAACTTTGGAGCTTATATTCCTAAGCATGATTTTATATAGTATTATAAAACATAACTATTTTTGCCATGGAAAAGCATTAAAAAAACTTTTTTATTGTAGTAGAGTCGATGTACAATGCTGTGTTAGTTTCTACTGTTCAGCAAAGAGAATCAGTTCAGTTCAGTCGCTCAGTCGTGTCCGACTCTTTGCGACCCTGTGAACCACAGCACGCAGGCCTCCGTATCCATCACCAACTCCCGGAGTCCACCCAAACCCATGTCCATCGAGTCAGTGATGCCATTCAACCATCTCATCCTCTGTCGTTCCCGTCTCCTCCTGCCCTCAATCTTTCTCAGCATCAGGGTCTTTTCAAATGAGTCACCTCTTCGCATCAGGTGGCCAAAGTATTGGAGTTTCAGCTTCAGCATCAGTCTTTCCAATGAACACCCAGGACTGATCTCCTTTAGGATGGACTGGTTGGATCTCCTTGCAGTCCAAGGGACTCTCAGGAGTCTTCTCCAACACCACAGTTCAGAAGCATCAATTGTTCGGTGCTCAGCTTTCTTCACAGTCCAACTCTCACATCCATACATGACCACTGGAAAAACCATAGCCTTGACTAGACGGACCTTTGTGGACAAAGTAATGTCTCTGCTTTTTAATATGCTGTCTAGGTTGGTCATAACTTTCCTTCCAAGGAGTCAGTGTCTTTTATTTCATGGCTGCAGTCACCATCTGCAGTGATTTTGGAGCCCAGAAAAATAAAGTCAGCCACTGTTTCCACTGTTTCCCCATCTATTTGCCATGAAGTGACAGGACTGGATGCCATGATCTTAGTTGTCTGAATGTTGAGTTTTAAGCCAACTTTTTCACTCTCCTCTTTCACTTTCATCAAGAGGCTCTTTAGTTCTTCTTCACTTTCTGCCATAAGGGTGGTGTCATCTACATATCTGAGGTTATTGATATTTTTCCCAGCAATCTTGATTCCAGCTTGTGCTTCCTCCAGCCCAGAGTTTCTCATGATGTACTCTGCATATAAGTTAAATAAGCAGGGTGACAATATACAGCCTTGACGTACTTCTTTTCCTATTTGGAACCAGTCTGTTGTTCCATGTCCAGTTCTAACTGTTGCTTCCTGACCTGCATACAGGTTTCTCAAGAGGCAGGTCAGGTGGTCTGGTATTTCCATCTCCTTCAGAATTTTCCACAGTTTATTGTGATCCACACAGTCGAAGGCTTTGGCATAGTCAATAAAGCAGAAATAGATGTTTTTCTGAAACTCTTTTGCTTCTTCAATGATCCAGTGGATGTTGGCATTTTGATCTCTGATTCCTCTGCCTTTTCTTTAAAACCATCTTGAACATCTGGAAGTTCACTGTTCACGTATTGCTGAAGCCTGGCTTGGAGAATTGAGCATCACTTTACTAGCGTGTGAGAGGAGTGCAATTGTGCTGTAGATACACGTATACAAATATCCACTCTTTTTTATTTTTTCTGATTCTTTTCTCATATAGTCCATTACAGCATATCGAGTAGAGTTCCCTGTGCTACACAGCAGGTTCTTATTAAGTAAGTACATGTCAGTTGTTCAGTCGTGCCTGACTCTGTGCGACCCTATAGACTGCTGCCCATCAGGCTCCTCTGTCCATGAGATTTTCCGGGCAAGGATACTGGAGTGGGTTTCCGGTTCTCATTAATTATTTGTTGTGTGTTTAGTAATATGTGTATCCGAACCTCAGTCTTCCAGTTCATCCCTCCTTTATCCTCCGGTGACCATAAATTTGTTTCTTACATTATGACTCTATTTCTCTTTTGAAAACAAGCTCATTTGTACCTTTCTTTAAATTCCATATAGAAGCGATATCATATATTTGTCTTTCTGTGTCTGACTTCACTCAGTATGACACTGTTGTGGATGTTATTTTGTTTTTTTTATGACTGAGTAATATTCCAGTGATTTGATACACACACACACACCATCATTTCCATTCCTTTTTGTTGAACATTTAGGTTGATTCCATGTCCTAGCTATTGTAAATATTGCTGCAGTCAATATTGGGGTGCATCTGTCTTTTCCAGTTATGATTTTCTTCAGGTGTATGCCCAGGAGTGGGGTTGCTAAGTCATATGGTATTTCTAGTTTTAGTTTTTAACTCCCTCGCGGCTGCACTAATTTACATTCCCACCAACAGTACAGGAGGGTTCCCTTTTCTCCACATCCTCCCTAGCATTTATTGTTTGTAGATATTTTGATGATGGGCATTCTGACCAGTGTGAGATGATACCTCATTGTGGTTTTGACTTGCATTTCTCTAATAATTAGTGATGTCGAGTATCTTTTTACGTGCTTTTTGGCCATCTGTATGTCTTCTTTGGAGAAATGTCTGTTTAGACCTCCTGCCCATATTTTGATTGGGTTGTTTGTTTGTTTTTGATATTAAGCTTCATGAACTGTTTGTATATTTTGGAGGTTAACCCCTTGTTGGTCATATCATTTGCAAATATTTTCTTCCATTCTGAGGGTTGCCTTTGTCTTTTTGTTTATGGTTTACTTTGTCGCGCAAAAGCTTTTAAGTTTAATTGGATTCCATATGTTTCTTTTGTTTTTACTTTCAAAACTCTAGGAGGTGGATCAAAAAAGACCTTGCAGTGATTTATGTCAAAATACAGCACAGTGTACCTGTCCATCCCAAACTCCTAATCTATCCCTCTCCCCCATCTTTAGCCTCAGTAACCTTAAGTTTGTTCTCTTAAGTCTGTGAGTCTGTAAAACGTACTATTTTAAGATCCCTTGAAGACTGACTCTCAAAAAAATGGGAAGCTCAGTTGTTTTTCTTCAGCAGCAAGAGGAAGAGAATGGGTAAAGTCCATTACCTTTCAGTGTCGCTGTACTCATCCTTTCCTCTGGCCATTGCGACTCCACACAGACAATGTTTCAGAACATCCGTGGGTCTGTATGTGCCAGTAAACCTACAAAGACTGATTTGTTGTTGTTGTTTAGTCACTCAGTTGGATCTGGCTCTTTGCGACCCCTTGAACTGTAGTCCACCAAACTCCTCTGTCTGTAGGATTTCCCAGGCAAGAATATTGGAGTGGGTTGCCATTTCCTTCTCCAGGAGATCTTCCTGACCTAGGGATCAAACCCACATCTCCTGCATTGGCAGGTGGATTCTTTACCGCTGAGCCAACAGGGAAGCCAAAGACTGATACACACATAAAATTTTTATCACTCGCAGAGATGGCAGTCTTTGAGCTCTAAAGTTGTTGGGATTTCCACAGGCAGTGAATGATCAAACATACTTGGATACCAAAGTGTAACATAGAAAAGTAGAAGGAAATATTGCCTTGATGAACGAGAGTTGCATTACAGATATTTGTGCCTCAACAAGACCTAAAAAGAGAAGTTGAAATCCATTCATCATCTTTGCAAGAGAAAAGAAGGTCTAGAGAACATCTAGGCAGAAGAAAGTAGGAAGTCTTCTCTTGTCATGAGACTGTCCCAAGTATTCACAGTGTTTGCTTGATGGGAAAATTTGGGGATGAATGGTGTCAGTATGATGAGCTTGACCTAAGCAGAGCCAAGTAACTTTTCTCTTCCAGTCTGAAATATTAGAATCTTTGATTTCTATAAAGGTCCTCATATTTGAAAGTTGCTAAGAGAGTAAATCTTGAAAGTAATTACCCCAAGAAAAACAATTATAATTTTGTATGGTAACAGATGACCACTAGACCTAGTGTGTCAATCATTTTGTACACCTTATACTAATATAATTTTGCATGTCAATCACACTTTAATTTAAAAAATTAATAATGTTATTCAAAAAAGTCCCACTTTGATTCACCAGCAAAGAGTAGGCTGAATCCCATGCTTGAAATAGCCTTTGTAAACACTGTCCATATTTCTTAGCTGTGATTTGCTCTTTCCTGGTGTTATTGTAAATTGAATAACTCATTACACAATTATGGTTTTTCCTATTCTTCATTGGTATCCAAAAACAGATACAGTGTCTCCTCAGTCTGAAGTTCTGTTTTCTTAAACATTCAAATAACCAGCTTTTTCTTTTTTTTCCTCATCAGTCTAATAATTATTTCCTTTATCACTCAAATTTCTGATTTTTGCCTCTTCATTAGAATTTAAGTTATATAAAAGAAGGAAGTTTTCATCTTTGTATACCTTCTAGTGACTGTCTACAATAGTATTTGGCACTAAGTATGTGTTTGACATTATTTGGTGAATGGATAGATAATCTTCTTTTTTTACCGTGTGGAGTTAAAATCTGAATTTTGCAGTCGATGAAATACATTGATCAGTTTGTCTTGCTCAGTAAATACTGATTAGGTAGATGAAATGTTGTTGTTTAGTCACTGCGTTACGTTCGAGTCTTTGCAACCCCATGGACTGCAGCACGGCAGGTTTCCCTGTCTTTCATATCTCCTGGAGTTTGCTCAAACTCATGTCCATTGAGTCGATGATGCCATCCAACCATCCCATCCTCTGTCGTCCCCTTCTCCTCCTGCCATTAATTTTTCCCAGCGTCAGGATTTTTTCCAATGAGTTGGCTCTTCACCTCAGGTGGCCAAAGTATTAGAGCTTCAGCATCAGTCCTTCCAATGAATATTCAGGGTTGATTTCCTTTAGAATTGTCTGGTTTAATGTCTTTACTGCCCAAGGGACTGTCTAGAGTCTTCTCCAGGACCACAATTCGAAAGCATCAATTCTTTCACGCTTAGCTTTCTTTATGGTCCTACTCTCACATGAAATACTACAAATGGTATTTACTTTAAAGCTTGAGAAAGGATTCTGACAACTACTTGTCATGATACTGGATTGCCAGGATTTAAAAAGTAAATAATATTGTGAAGGATTTTATCATGAGTCCTTAAATAACTCTATTATATGAAGAGCTTATTTTCTTCACTTTTAAGCCTTTATTAAAACCTACATTATATCCACCACATAAAAGATTCACATCTAAATTTGATGCACAAAACATAAGATCTGACTTTAACATGTTCGTGTGTATGGAGAAAAAAAAAAATAGGTTTTCCATTGCTAATGAAAGTAATATAGAATTAAAATAAAAGTAGTTGGATATTTTTTTAAAAGTCTTTACAGCTGAAATGCATTATGCAAGTTACTCTACTTAGCAAAGATGCTACCAAATAATCTGAATAGTTGCTATTAATAAAACATCTGGGTCTCTTTAGCAGCATGGATGAAGGCTGGAATGTGTAGGGCATTTTTTTCTTTGTTTAACCTTAATTAATCCTTGTAGGGTCTCTGTAAGGTGGTTTGTATCAATCTTGTGATATGACAATTCCAAAAATATCGATAGATAAAGGGTTCCTGATCACCCAGCACACTAGAAGCCAAACACAGCTTGAAAATTCAGAATTTCTGATTCTGTTTTGGACAGTTTTTCAGGGAACTGGATTACAGCTAGGAGGGACTGTTCCATACTTGAGGTTTTAAAAAAATCTGATGGAAATCTACATCCTGAGTTCTACCTGGATGCGTTCCCCCAATTTCCATCTTGCACGACTGCAGTTAAGCCAGAGGCCAAAGCTACCAGAAGACAGTCTAGTGATCTTTTCGACCTGAGTGGAAACGTGATTTGAGATTCCATATGGAGGCCAATTTTGTAAGAATTTCCACCAGTCTTTGGACTGTAATAATTGGGTTATTTGGATAAGGTTTGGCAAAGCATATAGTAGATTAACTGAATGAGGTTTCTGGAGCTTAGCCATTTTGGCACCATCCATTTTGTTCTTTGTTCTACCTCATTATAAAATGGGCTATTGAAATTGGTTGGTTTGTTGGTATGTCAGCTTTTTCTTTCCTTTTCTTTTTTTGTTCCTTTTCTATTCTTTACATCTGAGCCCTTAATTTAATTGAAAGCAAGCTCTTCAGTCTAAGAGGATAACAAAACATCCCTTTGAGGAGGAGGAAATAGATGATAAAATCTGTGTGTTACTAATTTTTTTCTATAGTTTGGAGGAATTCTTTTTCCATCCTGTGTGTGTGTTTTTAAGACCCTGTTAAGTTCATAGTTCCTTTTGCTTTTCTTGTTTGAATAGAAAAATCATTCTCTTTAATCCCACCTGAGTTTTAAAAAATGTATTATTGAACTGCCCAATTCAGGAATTCAGTGGCCTGTTTTACTGAATGGAGGTGTGTATGACCTGATAGTAAAAGAATGCTATTCAAAGACATTTCCGTTTCTTTGTTTCTTGGATCTGTTACTGTTCACATAAATCTGGAAAAATGCCAAAATATGTAAACAAATTAAGAGCTTTAGGATCCCAGTGGGAATATCCGTAAATTCTACCATAAATCAGGAATTTAAGATTAAGTGCACTATGCTATAATAAGATTGCAGAAAGAAGCAACTCTAGACCAGATATTCTTGGCTCTGGTTTAGGAATCTTAAAGGATATTAAAAGATTTGGATAAAATATGGAGTTATGCATAGTATTACTTCTTCCCAAACCTATTTGTGTTGCCTCAATGGAATTTTATTTTTATTTTACTAACTTTTAACTGTTGCTTAATATCAAACAAACCTTCAACTCTGAAGCCACTGTTTTTTATACTCTTTTAACATACATAATATATGTAGCGTTAATTATTTATCTTTATAATTAATACAGTTAATGACTCTCTTCACATATCCGTGAATAAAATAGATTGGGGATTTTTCCATTGGAGCGCTTTTGATACACACTATTCTCTTCTTGCAATTCTCTATCTTAGTATATGAATTGCAAATTGTGGTCTTTTCAATTTTTTTGACCCAGAGTTAAAACTTAAGCATAAACTTTTCTCTTAAGAAATACCCCAAAGTTTAATTCCACCATTATGATAGCTTTATTAATTTCTTCTTGTGTGCATGTACATAGAGAAAGAATGAGAATTCAGTAAAAGAGAAGATATATATATATATATATATATGTAGAGAGAGAGACATTCTTATTTCAACACCATCTTAAAACAGTTCTGAACAATTGCATTGTGAGCTTACGTTTTATATGCACATAAAAGGAGAACTTCTAGAGATTAGGTATTACAGATTTAGCAAAGTTTATCTTACACTGGGAGAATAGAGAATATGTTTTACATATTTATACATAATAAAAATTATTTATTTGTACTTATATGCAATTAACAATACTCCTTGGCAATGCAGATTCAACACAATTTTCAAGCGATTGCCTAACTTTAGTATGGGTGACTTCACTAGCCAGTGATGTGAAAATGATTTTACATGCTTGTTTTTTCCTAAACCTGGATTATAAATACATGAACCCACATGGTTTCTGTAAGAAACTAACCTGACTCACAGTATCCTCCCCAGCAATTTTGTGCATGCTCTAGACTAAGCATCTTAGTTTCTTTTACCCTTTATTTTTCATCTTGTCACCATGCTGTTGTTATTACCTTCATGAGAAAACCACTTCCTGGGCACAGCTGTTTGTAGTCTGAGCGATCCCTGTGGAGGGACTGTCCTTGAGTACAGGATATCAGCCTTAAATGCTCATCCAGCTCGCTCAGAGAGCTTGAGCCACTATTGGAAGCAGTGTAGATTACTGGATGTTTCGGTCCAGTTACTCCTGGACCGGAGAGCAAGAAGTATCAATTTCATCCCCACCCAAAGGACTTGAAAGTGAAAGTGTTAGTCACTTGTTTGTGTCCGAATCTTTGCGACCCCATGGACTGTAGCCTGCAGGCTCCTCTGTCCATGGAATTCTTCAGGCAAGAGTACTGGAGTTAATAGTCACTCCCTTCTCCAGCAGATCTTCCTGACCCAGGGACCCATCTGAGGGTCTCCTGCATTGCAGGCAGGTTGTTTACCATCTGAGTCTCCAGGGAAGCCCATTCAAAGGACTGAGCTTATTTCTTATTCTACAGTTAGACGCTCCCCAGATTGGGTGATAGTACCGTCATCCATTCTCTTCAAGAGAAATGCTCCTGTCTAAGTTGCCGTTAAACACAAGGAGTGTGAGCGCTGATACATTTCCCAAGGTCTGGATTTTGCAGTCTTAGCCACGATCAACTTATAACACTCTAAAAAAGCTTTTTTTCCCCAAAAATATCTCATATCTACCTGGGAGAAATATTTTGTGAGACTTGAATAGATTATGCAGTTTTCAAAAGTAACATAAGTTTGGGCAAAGTATATAAAAGAAAGACTCCTTTTTTTCCTTTGTGATCTTTATTATCATAAAAGAGTATCTTGGCAACCACTTAGTTATTCCATAATAATTACTATTGAGTGTGTTTACTCTTCGCCAAGTAAAATTTGCATATCTGATGTAACTTTCTTGAGAACTTTTCCGTATTTCTCAGAAGAGCCTGAGGCCCCTAAAGGCCAAGAGAAGATCCTGAGGTCACAGAGCTCGTAAGTGGCACAGGCAATGCTGCAGTTTGTATTTGTTACTTCCCCACTACACAGCTGCCCATCAGTAGGGTCTAAACATTATCCTAAATAACAATAAAAAATAACCCATAATAGACATGGTGATAAAAATATTCAGAATCTACTTATTCAATTGTGTATTTTTGTTTTAATTCTCATTCTACCGTGGGCTTTCTGCCACCTGGCAGAGTTAGTCATTAGCAGCAGATGTGGGTTTCCTACTATTAAGATGAGAACTTTTACATAGCAGACCACATCCTGCTCCCTAGTTACTGAGCATCTCTTATGCACAGGGCCTCTAGGTCCTCTAGAAATTCTGCAAGGACATAAGCAGGTTCTAGAAAGAGAAACCTGGAGAAGGAAATGGCAACCCACTCCAGTACACTTGCCTGGAAAATCCCATGGACATAGGAGCCTGGTAGGCTACAGTCCATGGGTTCACAAAGAGTTGAACATGACTGAATGACTTCACACTCCCTTTCAGAAAGAGAAAAGGCAGGATAACTGTTCTGTGTGGCACCTTTGCTGGAAAGATGAGAAACAGATGAAAATTGTGACGAAATGGAAAGTGACATGATGAAAGTGAAATTAGTGGTGTCATTAGATAATGATGGGAGTTTAGAGAAGAGAACCTCTGGGAATTTGAGTCAGCGGATCGTCTGTCTCATTATGGCTTCAAGATTTCACTTTGGCCTCTGATAAATCCTTCCCCTAAAGTTTCTTACAGAGCAGCAAAATCTTCTGCTTGGGTATTCACATGTCAAGTTCACTTACTGGTTACATTTTATAGTGAAATATTTTCTTAATACACCTCTGTTCACTGTTAAGATGTAATCTCCTTGTCTCTGTTGGACAGACTCTAGAGTCATCCACATTACAATGAATGACCCAGTTTTCTTCCTTTTTATGGCCAAGTAATACTCCACTGTGTATATGTTCCACATATTCTTTATCCATTCATCTTTCGATGAGGATTTAGGTTGCTTCCGTGTCCTGGCTGTTGTAAATAGTGCTGCAGTGATCATTGAGGTGCATATATCTTTTGGAATTATGGTTTTTTCTCAGGTATTATGCCCACTAGTGGGATTACTGGGTCATATGGTCATACAGAGTGAAACAAGTCAGAAAGAGAAAAAACAAATATCATATAATAACACATACATATGGAGTCTATAAAACTGGTACTGGTGAATCTATTTGCAGGGCAGGAATAGGGACTCAGACCTCAAGATGGACCTCAGGACAATGTTACTGAGAGTAACATTGATATATTTATACACTACCATGTGTAAAAATGATAGCACGGGGAGCTCAACTTGGTGCTCAGTGATGGCCTGGAGCGTGAGATGGGGATCAGAGGGATAGGGAGGCTTAAGAGGGAGGGGATGTGTGTATACATATAGCTGAGCAGAAACTGACACAACATTGTAAAGCAATTGTCCACCGATTAAAAATTTTAAAAAAGATGTACTCTCCTTGGGGTTAAGCATTAAATTTTAGCTCTCTGATTAACTCTGCTACTGCTAAGTCACTTTAGTTGTGTCCGACTCTGTGCGACCCCATCCTTGGGATTCTCCAGGCAAGACACTGGAGTGGGTTGCTATTTCCTTCTCCAATGCATAAAAGTGAAAAGTGAAAGTGAAGTCGCTCAGTCATGTACGACTCTTCACGACCCCATGGACTGCAGCCTACCAGGCTCCTCCGTCCATGGGATTTTCCAGGCAAGAGTACTGGAGTGGGGTGCCATTGCCTTCTCCACTGATTAGCTTATATTAAATGTGATGGTAATCTCATCAGGTCCCTTTTAGGTACAGAATTTAATTTCTGTCTAGTAGCAGTATCAACAATCCTTTAGTTGTGCCTTTATCTGTTGGGATATAAATTGTTGAGAAATTTCCAGCCTGGTTTAAGCAAGAGAGAATATATAAATCAAACACCTAAGAATCCATTGAACCACCTGTAATGTGATGGAATCTCAATTTACAAATACGCATGTCTAGAAATATCTTAAAAAAAAAAAACCAAACAACTCACCCCTGATTTCAATCCCCAATCCTGTGGGGTTAGAATAAAAGTCAGCCTCTGGCATTGTTCAGGCTCCTTTTTCATCAGGGATGTACAAAGAACCCGGTGGGTTTCGAGAAGCATCAGAGCATCAGGAGTGCTCGTCTCGTCCTCAGCCATCTGTCCCCACTGTCCTTCAAGGGCCAGCAATTGGGAGTGGAAACAAGACCATGACCCTGAACCTTTTATTTTAAACGTTGGTTTGACTTGGGGATATAGTAGTCCATGGGCTTCCCTGGTAAAGAATCCTCCTGCAATGCAAGAGACCTAGGTTTGACCCCTGGGTCGGGAAGATTCCCTGGAGGAGGGCATGGCAACCCGCTCCAGTATTCTTGCCTGGAGAAGCCCCAGGGACAGAGGAGCCTGGTGGGCTACAGTCCCTGGGGTTGCAAAGAGTCAGACATGACTGAAGTTACTTAGCACAATACAGCATACATACATACATGCATTCATACATACATTCTTTTTAAAATATTGTTTTCCATCATGGTTTATCACAAGATATTGAATATAGTTTCTTGTGCTATACAGTAGGACTTTGTTGTTTATCCACTCTACAGACACTGGTTTACAGCTGCTAACCTCAGCCTCCCACGCCATCCTTCCACTAATCCCCAGTTCCTAGGAAATCACAATTCTGCTCTCTATGTCCCCGAGTCTGTTTCTGTCTTGTCCATAGGTTCATTTGTGTCATATTTTAGATTCTACATAAAAGTGATGTCATATGGTATTTGTTTTTCTGTTTCTGACTTACTTCACTTGGTGTGATAATTTCTGGTTGCATTCATGTTGCTGCAAATGGTATTACTTCATTTCATTCTTTTTATGGCTGACTAGTAATCCACTGTACATATATGCACCGTGTCTTCTTTGTCCATTCATCTGCTGATAGACATTTAGATTGTTTCCACTCCTTGGCGAGTGTGAATAGTGCTGTATGAACGTTGGGTGGATGTATCTTTACAAATTCTTGTTTTGTCTGGGTATATGCCCAGGAATGGAATTGCTATATCATATAGTAGTGCTATTTTTAGTTTTCTGCAGCACCTCCATGCTGTTTTCCATAGTGGCTGCACCCAACTTATATTTCCACCAACAGTGTAGGAGGATTCTCTTTTCTCCACACCCTCTCCAACATTTGTTATTTGTAGGTCTTTTAATGATGGCCACTCTGACCGGTGTTAGGTGATACCACATTGTCATTTTGATTTTCATTTCTCTAATAGTTATTGATGTTGAGAATCTTTTCATATGCCTATTGGCCCTTTGTTTGTCTTTGGAGTAATGTCTATTTAGATCTTCTGCCAAGTTTTTGATAGGGTGGTTTGTTTTTTTGTCATTGTTGAGTTGTATGAGCTGTTTGTATATTTTGGAAGTTAAGCCCTTGTCTGTCACTTCATTTGCAAATATTTTCTGCCGTTCTATAGGTTGTCATTTCATTTTGTTTATGGTTTCTTTTGCCGTGCAATAGCTTGTAAGTATGATTACGTCCCATTTGTTTCTTTATGTTTGTATTTCTACTGCCTTAGGACTGTAGGTCCCTGGATTCTTGAGTCCCTTCATCCTCTTTCTTGACCTTCAGGTCAGTCTCTTATTCTCTTTTTGCCTCAAAGGCCCTTCCTCTTTTCCCTTACCCAGGGATCTTTAGTAAATCTCATGGAGTTTGGCTTTTGCACCAGAACAAGCAGCACTTGTAATTTTAGGCTCTTCTCAGTTTTCTCCCTTCTATAAGTGATTTTAGGCTCTTCCCAATTTTCTCCCTTCTATAATCCCTGTGGCAACAAACTGTAGATCCAGGCTACTGGCTCTGAATATAGGGATGAGGAAAAAGCACAAAGAGCAAAACAAAATGAATTACACGAGTAATCCAGGCTTCCACAGACTAAACATTAAATGAGGATGCTGGTGAATGCTATGCATTTCGGTGCCGTCCCAAACGCCTCCCCCAACCAGTGAACATCACATGGGCTTCAGTCGTGTCTTTAATTGCCTTCTGAGCAACATTTTTATACTTGGATATCTCACTATTTATATTTAGTTACATTAAACTTAATCAAAACCTGAGGTTATACTTTCTCCCCAAATTTGACTTGTTGCCCAAGTTCATGTCTTGTCAGTGTTACCAGAACTTGCTCCTCTTCATCTTTTGAAGTTGTGCCCCCTTTTATTTAAACATGTCCCCTGTGTCACTGCCTGCCTCGTAACTGTCCATTAAATTGAGGCTTTCTTCATTTCTCCTGCCATCACTTTAGTTTATGCCCTCATCACTATGAGGCACTCAGACCTTGTATGCCACCCAAGCCAGCAAACCACTTACCGTTTCCTGATCACGCTCTGCTTTTTTGTCTTATGCTTTTGAACATGCTGTTGCTGCCTGATGGGCTCTATTATTACATATTTTACACACGTTTACTTCTTCTACATCTATGCTTATGTCATATATAAGCTACTATATATCTGCTATTATAGAACTTATAGTATCTTACTGCCTTAAGAATAGAAAGCATCCTATACATATCTCTCTTTTCTTTGAATTTTGGCTATTAAATATGGGTAACAGGTATAAAATAATTTTATTTAAAAAAGTGTCAGTTGCTCAGTTGTGTCCAACTCTTTGCAACCCCATGGACAGTAACCCACCAGGATCCTCTGTCCATGGGATTCTCCAGGCAAGAGTATAGGAGTGGGTTGCCGTGCCCTCCTCCAGGGGATCTTCCTGACCCAGGGATCGAACGCATGTCTCTTAATTCTGCTGCAGTGGCAGGCAGACTCTTTACCATTAGTGCCGCATAAAGAATTTAGGCAAGCTTGATACTGAATGGGCCTCCCAAATTTTCTTTCCTTTCGTAAGCCATAAGTATAAGGCCTTCTCATCTGCCCTCCTGACCCATACTCTGTCCCTGCTTCTCCAGCAAGTAGGATCCACCGTTTGTCTGTTGCTCTGGCCCGGCATCTTAGTACACCTTACTGTTTGCAGTCAGGTTTTACTCTAGTTTACATTTTACTTCAGTCTTTTCCTCAGGGTTATGAAGAATTCAAACAAGCTCTTGCAATCTTTTTTATTCATCTGCTGCTTTAATGGAAGCTAAGCTCCACCTGGTGGTAGAATTCACTTCCTTGTTTGGACTGCAGTGCCTGCAATGAGATCGATTCAGTGGGGGAAAAAGTGTGTACACATTTTTATGAATGCAAGTATACATTATTACATATGTATGTGAGTGTGTGTTTTGCAGGGTTTCCTCTGTCACAGAAGTTGTGAAATATGTTTGTTCTTTATTTTACTGACATTGACAGTTTGAACACGGCATTCAGCATTTGGGAGCTTCCCAGGTGGCTCAGTAATAAAGAATCTGCCTGCTAACATAGGAGCTGAAAGAGATGCGGATTCAGTCCCTGAGTTGGGAAGGTCCCCTGGATGAGGAAATGGCAAACCACTCCAGAATTCTTGCTTGGGAAATACTGTGGACAGAGGAGTCTGGCAGGCTATAATCCATGTGATCGTAAAGAGTTGGACATGACTGAGCCACTTAGTACACATTCAGCATTTGTTTATTATAAATATTTCATGATATTCAGACTCTTAGCAATGACCAGAATGATCCTACTGTGCTCATCACAAACCAAATATTTTCCCCCACCACTGTCTGATACCAAAATTGTTTCTTGCAAGGACTTGCTTTATATTTTAGTAGTAAAGAAAGTATGTTTAAAGGCCTTCATGACTCATAGAAAATTATAAAAATAAAATGGAGAGGTGTTTGAAAGTATGAACTCAAGTCAAATTTTAAAGCAGGATAGTCCAGCCCTCCACTCAGTACACAAGTATGTGCTTCTCTCTCGCAAACAGGAGCAGTATCAAATTTACCTTTTATGTTGAGTGGTGTTTTGTAGCATTTAGCTTTAGAAAGACCAGAAAATGAGCCAGAATTTACACATTGGAAGCTCTGCAGCTGCATTAAACCCACAGATGTGTTTTTTCGTGTTTCTCCTAAAATATGAAATAGTCGCCTCTGTTTGAAAATTGGAAAATTTTATTATAAAAATGCAGCTGTCAAATGATGAGAGGTCTTTTTTTAATCACAAATCTAGTGATCTCAGTCTGAGCAGTAAGCACCCATCTACAAAAGATGAGGCGCACACTCTAATTTTCCATAAGCTTCACTACTCCTTAATGTATCACATTCTGCCTCCTTTTTTTTATTGCCTGTCTTCTGTAGGCATGGGCATTTATGACTACTGGCATTCTTTCATCTTTGATGCCTATCTGAGAAATTCATGTCCTAGGTGAATTCACCTTCATTTTTGAAGGTAAAAATGAAGAAAGGTCAGTAACCATCAAAAAAGTGAAAGAAACAACCCAAACAAAAGATGTAAAATTGCTTTCTCTGGAATTTTGCAGAGCGCCCCACTGGTGGCTTCAGTATACTCCCAACAGTGTCATATTTAAGGAAAAGGCCTCTGGTGTTCAGTGGTAAAGAAACCAGCTGCCAATGCAGGAGACGTGGGTTGGATCCCTGCATTGGGAAGATCCCCTGGAGAAGAAGATGGCAACCCACTCCAGTATTCTTGCCTGGGAAATCCCATGAACAGAGAAGCCTGGTGGGCCACAGTCCATGTGGTCGCAAAGAGTTGGACACGACTTGAGCAACAACAGCACTTTTCCTAACTACGGGCTGAGACATTTCAAAGGTTTCATTTTCCTTCAACTATAAACCCCTGGATTGAAAAATATCTGAAGTTATACTATTTGATATTTTCTTTGAGAGTATTTTAGTTGTTAGGCTAAAATCTAGGCACCTACATAAATATATTTGCCTTCTCCAGCCAATCAACCACTTCCTGAACAGTGAATATTACACTAAGCTGGTGTTGCCCAGCCTTCCTAACTCATCCCCATCTAATGAACCACTTTCATCCCCCTACACTTTTGCAATTTGCATTTTGCATCTCCCTTTAAAAGGATGCCTCTTCTATGGTTAGTAGTGACCATGTTTTGACTATCCTCACCAGTTGTGGTTGGTTGGCAGAATAACAACCCCCTGCAACGATATCTCTATCCTAATGCCCATAACCTATAAACACATTACATTACATGGTAGAGGACGATTAGGATTGAAGATGAAATTAAGACTGCTTGTCAGCTGACCTTAAATAGATGGCCCTGGATGAATTTGGTAGGCTCTTATATTTTAAGGACTACCGTCATTATGATGATGATGGAAATAGCCACCAGGAGGAGAGTCATAGATGTGTGACTACAAAAGAGTAATCAGGATGATGCAACACTGCTGGCTTTGAAAAGAAGGGGCCATATCAAGGCATGCTGATGTCCTTTAGAAGCTGGAAAAGGCAAGGAAACAGATTTGCCTCTACAATTGCAGCCTGGCTACATTGTAATTGTAGACCCTCACATCTATCCTATAAAATTATTAAGATGATATGTTTGTGCTGCTTTAAGCCACCATGTTCATGGTAATTTATTATAACAAGAATGAAAAACTAGCAAACCAGCAAAGATGTTTTATTTGAAGTTTGCTCTCTGAAGCTTTTGTTATTAAAAAAAATTTTTTTTAAGAGAGAAATTATACCAAAGAAATAACTTTTGGATCAGTGCAAAATTCTTCCTGCTTTCTTCTCCTCTCCCTTGTCTTGAGAATCACTGCTTTAACCCCTTCCTTCCCCCACAGCAGAGAGAGAAGGTCATGGGGTCGTGGGTAAAGAACTGCGCTTCTACAGTGTATCAGGGAGGCAGGGGGTGGCCGATAGGAGACCCGTGGTTGAAAGAGCTAACACAAAGTAGAAGGCAACAAAAAACAAACAAACAAAAAAGCTCAACCTTTCTTTTATTTTTTTCCCAAGATTCCCTTAGTCTCTGCACCATAGAATATATAGTTTCTAAAATGACACTTGGACAGATTCTTATAAAAGTGATTTTGCCATCGTTTATCTAACATGCAGGAAGGCTACACTTTAGAGGGTGTCTTGGATTAACGATCATTTTGGCCACACTCTTGGCTATTCTGAGATGCGTGATGTTTGTTAGGAAGATTTTTTTTTTCTGTTGTTTTTGAACCAGAAAACCGCTGAACCATTTTGCAGCCCACAAAGACCGATGCTGCATACATTTTTCCATGAAATGACAGCACAATAAGAAACTGTCTTGGCCTATATATTGTCATTGACAGGCACTTAACACATGCACGTAACTAGAATTCATTGTAAAGTATCAGCCTGAAAACAAAACTTTCTCACATAAGCTTATAAACTTTCATGATGCTATTTTCCAGAAATTTTAACAAGCTCAAATTAGTAAGGACCAGACTAATTTCACTTATCGTCTTGGTATTCATGCCATTGAACATAATGCATTATATATAGTAGCTGCTCAATATACAGATCGATAGATACATCCATCTTTGCAATATATTGGCACCTTCTCTAATTTAGCCAAAAGAAGGATACAAAACTGTTGATTTGTTGTCTCAGTTTTACTCTGAGCTTCTCAGAGTGTAATTTCTCCAAGCTCAAGGTGACCCTAGAATGTAAAGGTAAGTATTTTTCAATATGGCCTCTAAATGTTAGACAGCATTATTCAAAGACACCAAATACCTTTCACACACAGAAGGGAAATTGAAGAGATGGCATGACAACCTTCAAAAGGCAATATGTAAAAGACTTGTAAAGGGTTGTGCATGATTGCCCCCAAAATTGTTGCTATCTTAGAGCCTACCCCCCCACCCCGACTCCTTTATAAGGGTCTGTGAAGAAGTGTGTTTAGTCCCTGATGCTAAGATCCTTATACTTTTACATCTGTCTGTATAGAAAATCATCTGTGGATCTTGTTAAATACCAGCATGTTGCTTATCACCGACTCAATGGACATGAGTTTGAGTAAGCTCCAGGATTTGGTGATGGACAGGGAAGCCTGGCGTGCTGCAGTCCATGGGGTTGCAAAGAGTCAGACACGACTGAGCGACTGGACTGAACTGAACTGTTGCTTAACACACAGCATCCCTAGAAATTAAAATTGGATAGACCTTGGGTTACACCATGGAAGTTGTTTTGTAAAAATTGTATGCATGCGTTGGTGACATCACAGGCCAGGCTGAGAAATGTTGCTTAGCTTGTTTGACATGCTTATATTGTTCGCTTGTACAAACACCATTGTGTGTTCAAGCACTTTAACCTACAAAGAAAACCACTGCTCTCCAGTTGACTATATCCGCACATCTCTCTGCCTCGCACCTGCCCCCTCCCCAGTTGTGTGATGATTTTACAGACACGCTTACCCCCCTGCCCCAAACCTAGGGTAGATACAATTATAAGTATTATCGTAGGTAAAGCCCTATAATTCTCTTCTAGGGTAGGTGGCACTTTGCTTCTGAAAAGGGCTGAGCTTCCTTTTCTGCGGCTTCGGGGATCTGGGCTAGATAAGTGTGTGTTTTCCGTGTTCCCATCTCTTTAAACGTGCCTCTTCCCTCCCTCATCGACAGTACCCTGTCTCCAAGGTTTTCCTCACCATGACACAGCTTAAGAGCTGTCCTAAACCTCCTTTCTCTCCACACCTTTCCTGACTTCCTCTGACCACAAGAACACTTCTACCAGCAGCAGATAATCTGAAAGGCAAGTGAATCTGTCAGCTGGCATATGTGGGGATGAGTAAGTATTGGTGCACGCCCGCGGTAAGCCCAGGACATCGTCCTCGGGGCTAGAGAGCAAGGCCGAAGCGTCTGCTCAGTGGTAGGTTTTGTGCTAGCGCAAAGGGGCAAAGGGCAGAGGGATTTTCTGCTCAAAGGGTATTAACACACTGGTGTGGCTTTCAGCATGGAGCCTTCTAAATCAGGAGAATTAGAGGGTACACGTAGGTACACCTGTCCCTGTACTAAGTCCTGCGGCTTTGTTCAGATGTTTGCTTCACCCTTTGGACAGTAAGACCCTTGAGATCGTCTGGCTTCACACAGGCTTTCTCTGCTACTGTGGACTGGTGAAAAATAACCGGTTGCACTAGTTCTTCCACCCACATAGAAATTAATAATGTAGTTTCAACATTTGTTAATTCAAATTAACAAATATTTATTGGGCATCTTTGTCTCCATAAACTCTTTGCTATTTGGTACAACACTCAGTTGTGGATTTGATGGGCAATGGCATTATATGATGGCAAATAAAGCAATGATTTTATGTTTGTAATTTTATGGATGGTTAACAGCGCGTTCTTATTTTGTTAACCCTGCCTAGGACAATATATTTGTCAAATAGCTTTTTAATGCTATTATTACCCTTTTCAGTGGCAACTCCTAGGGTGAGATAGTTTATGAATTTATGATGGGCAAAATGGAAAAGGGAGTAAACTCTTACAATTTCTTCAAGAGGTCTAAAAGTGCATGATGGAAAGACTGGAATCTGCTCTGATAGAAAGGTAACTTGCTAGCAACAGTTATCCCAAGATAGAAACAGTAGCTTTCTTGAGGGAATGAAACAGGTCAGACATGATCTGGGTGCCTCTGAGGTTCCTGTTTCGCAGGCATGGTTGACAATAATGTGCAAAGACCCATCTCGCTGAGGATCAGGCGAACCCTGAAGCTCACAATGCACTGGAGTGTGTAAGGAGATAGCTGAACTTTCCCTTTAAAAAAATGCCCACCGGACCAGGCTCCTCTGTCCCTGGGATTTCCCAGGCAAGGAGTCGGCTGCCGTTCTCTTCTCCAACACCAGAGGGAGTATAACATCGTAAATACACCCTTTGCGTTGCTGCTTTCCTTCTGAGCAGCACCACCAGCAGAGCAAGAGTCAAGTGCAAATATCTAGAATCTGTTTCATACTTTTAAAAATGTTTTTCTCATTAAAATATTATGGAACATTTTGATAAGCAAGGAAAATTTTCTTCATAAATAATTAGTGCAGTATATAGTATCTAACGGTAATATTTTTATTTGTGTAGGTAAAGAATTCACAATTTTAAATGACTGGTGAAAATAGAATCCAGATCACTTATTTGTGGTTATCAGTGTAAAACATCTTGGTTCTACATGGAGTAGAACATTTTGTTAGGCCTGTTATTGTTGTTTTATTTGCCATGGATATAATTCCATATTTTCCTTGTAGTCTACCACTTTCTGTTATAGCTTTCCCAGACATTTAAGGTAAAATGTTTTGCTGGACAATTGATATAATTACACAGAATCAAAATCAAATGTTTCATTCTTAAAGAATGAAGCCTGCCTGTCTTAGAAAAATTAAAAATGTCTGTTTTTCAGAGATAAAAGCATGTTCATTCTCATTCCAGTATAGATGGTTTTGCATTTGCATTTACCTCTTTTTTTCATATTTCTGTTTAAGTTTTTTCAAGTTTCTGTAAATAACTTAAAATATTAAGTTTTGACATTAGTCTCCAACTTCTGTTTTGAACTTTACATGTTTGAATATTAGAAGATAAAGTTTAAAAATATAATTTATTTTGAAACATTAACCATTAAAACATCAAAAGTTCCAAAGTAAAATATGTATGAAAAATTGAGATATCAGCCTTTTATTGGTAAAATATATTCTAAACTAGGATTTACATAATCTTCTTCAAGAAGAAAGAAGCACATGTATATTTCAAATATATTTTAGTTTCTTAGCGTCTTGAAATGCATTTCTAACAGATTTTTTTTAAAAATCGCCTTACTGTCAGCATCACTGGTCACAAAATGTACTTTTCCTAACTTCTCTAGTTCATTGAAAAATGTTACTTCTATTTAAAATGAGAGTATTCTTTTTCTTTTCCATTGCAATTAAAAAACACACATGCTGGCAAGTGATACGTCAGTGTGGAAACAGTCACTTTGATTCTGCTTTGCCTTCTAATAAGTGACGTGGGTAGGGGTGACTTCTTGATGTGCTGTTTTGTTTCTTTCTTCCGTCTGCCACTGCATGCCTGAATGATGTGCCAGGTCAGCGCCTCTATCACTCTGTATGTGGATGAAACCAATATCCAGCCTTCCTCAAAAGCCAGGCTTGTTTGTTATACTTTTGTTTTATTTATATTTAGAAAAATTTAGTAAGACATTAATACATACTTGTAAAAAACCAAAAATGTAATATGTAAATACTGATACTGAAGGACACATTAAAAGGCAATTTTTCTCCTCCTCTTAGGTTTTGTTATCCCTCTGGTACAATTTGAATCTTATTTTCTAACACATGCGAACCAGTATGTATATATGTGTATGTGTTTGTATGTGTTTTTATACACGTGTATTTCTGTTGCCTTTTTTTGAACAAAATGGAATCATATGAAAAATATTCTTCCATGACCTGCCTTTTTTTTTTTTTTTACTAACAATGTATTTTTAAGATATTCCGTTTCAGTACTTAAGGAATTACCTTTTTATAATTGCATAAAAACCTGTATTTTATTTAGATTCTGGTTTCCTCCTCACATTTAAATTGTCTCCAGTATTGCATTATATCAAATAGTGCTGCCATGCAGGAATTTGAATATTGTCTTTAGAATCTTGTGCATTTTCTACGTTTTTGTAGTTAAAACACTATAGATGCCGAAAACATGGCTGGCTAATTATTTACTTTTTATTCGTGGCCTAGTTTCACAAGGCTTTTAAGATGTCTGTGTTTTAACATTGCTCCGTGTCTCTGAAGGGTGTTTACTTTTATCAACAAAACAGGTTGATTGCCAACAATCAGATTTCAGAACAAAAAATGCTAATTTATCTGAGTATTTCTTCACTAGAAAGTGAAAGAACATTTATTTTGATAATTCAGGTGGAAAGCTTAAGATTGGAGTTTAAAAAAAAAAATCCTGTCAGGGAATTAGTAAAATTTGTGTGACTTTAGATCAGGTTGATCATATATGAGATAAACTATTGGATGTTAATAATTTTGTTGTTAATTAATAGCAGGAATTGAGTTGTGAGGTAAAAATGACTTGAGCACCCACTCTAGAGTACTCTGTAGTAATTAAAAGCAACAAACTAGATGTACAGCAAATAACATGATATATTGTGAGAACTCTGGGTGGAATGAATAAAATAATTTTTTAAATGAATCAAATTTTTATAAATCAGTAACCTTGATAGATTATTAGGTTAGAAATCAATGCACTTCATATTAAAATATATACAAAACATTATTATACAAGAATTCCTAGGAGTTCAAGGTATCAAATATGTTAACATGGTTCTAAAAGGAAAAGTCAAATGGGATTGGGGAATAGATATCAAAACACAATCATCTAAAATTCAAAGAATAAGTAGTGAGGTTGTGCTTTCAGGATTTTTTGGATACTGAAGTGCCTTTTTGTTGAAATGAGTGGTTTATTTCCCATGAACATTTCCTAAATTGACTTGTTCTTTGAATGTTGTTTTCCTCTGAACTTGCCAGTTCCTAGAATGGGCAGAAAAGATTCAATATTAATATTCCTCAAATTCAGTGATGAAAATTAGTGTCTAGCTACCCCTCTGTGGCTGGAAATGATGGTGTGTTTCAGAAATAACTATAACTAGGGGTCACTGCTCAAGGTGGTTAAATTGCTTGAAAAATGAAGCTACATGACTTTATCGAAACTTTCTTGCAACGTGAGCCCAAAGTAGCGGCACCAAATCAGCCCAGGTACCTAGCTGTTGGAACCCTCCATTCAGACTATCTGAGATGTTCCAGGAGCTGAGAGCCGGGCCTCAGAGTGGGTAGAATTGCCCCGGAGGCCAGGTCCAATCTTGAGAAAATGATAAAAGCAAAAGGCTGAAGCTTACGCAGCACTCCTCTCTGTGCCAGGCCGGCTCTCAGCACTGTGTGCTAACCGCTCGGCCTTCACAGCAAAGCTGCTGGGAAGGTGAGATGGTCGGCACCACCTGTCCAGTGCGGTGGGCTCCAGTGGGCTTGCAGAAGCAGTGAGGAAACAAATCCAAAGGCCCGGGAGGAAGGCCTGGAGAGATGAGGATGGAGGGCTAGGTCTGGAAGAAGGGGCTGGGAGAAATCCCCAGGGGTGGAGGCCGGGAGGGTTATGTGTATTCTGCTTGTGCGCTGGCCTCACTGGGTGGAGGCAGGGGGTCGGGGGCTTCCCAGGCCCCGTGTATAACAGGCAGCGTTTAGTCGTCTTCATCCCTGGAGCCTCGGAGCGGAGTTCAGAAAAATAAGGTCGGCGGCCTTGAGGAGGCAGCCAAACCGGGATGCTCGCAACGTGATATTCTTTGTTTCGCTGAGGTTGGCGGCCCTCTCTCTGTGTCTCCTTTCTGGATAATGAAAAACCCCAAACATCAAGAGCCGGATGTTTGAATGTTTTTAAACCTTGTAATTTTGTAAATTGTCTGTTCCTGGTCCCCTTCCCCATCCTCTTGCCCCAGCTGACAGCAGGGTGCTTTCGCCTTCAGTTTCTTAGCCTCGGATGAAGAAAGTATGACTCGCATTTGTTTTCTCAGCAAGGTGATGGCAAAAGGATATTTATAGCGTGGAGGAATTTTTATTCTCACTCAGACATCTCGGATGAGTAGTATATTTCAGACCCCGGAGCTCCAGGGTATCTCTCTTCTGCTGAGATAATAAAATTGATCAGATGTTTTGAGGTTAAATAAACTGTTGTAATAATCTGGCAGCTGCCTGCTGGTTGTGGTTTTCAAAAGCAATTACTCACTCTGGAGTCAACTTTGAACTCCCCATTTTAATTGAAAAGGCTAATTGTAGGCTATTGCTCCTGATTTAGCATTTCATTTGGCAGATTAGGAAGTAAAAGGACTTTGGGAAGGGAGGGGAGAGGAAGAGAAAGTAAGCAGGAGTGTTGCCGAGCTCAAATTCCTGTTTATACACGAGTGTTTTCACACGCGGCACTCTGTATGCTGACTGGAGAAACAGCAGTTGGACTGCAAAGGCTCTGCGACAGCTGTCTGAGCCTAGTCTTCGCAGCTCTGATTCTGAGCTTGTCTGCTTTTCTGTCTCCCTCTGCCTCTCCTCTATGCTTCCTCCCTCCTCCCTCTCTCCGGTTCATTTCTTCATTTTAATTCAGATGTGAAACTGCAGAAATAATTTTAGAGAATACGATCAGACCATGATTCTGGGTCTGAAGAGGAACTTATTTCTCAAATTCTTGGAGATGCTAATATAGGTAGAGACTGCTATCTGTTTTTCGCTACCATTTAAAATCAGCAAAAGAGAGAGAGGGAGTATTGATATGAATGCCCACTTTCCTATGGGGATCGTGAAGAATCAGATTACAAGACAGATACCAAACATCCAAAAAGAAATATAGCTATACCCAAATTTACATCCTGGACAATTAGCATTATTAACATGGCCAGAGCATTGCTTTTAGAACTGAGCTGAGAAGTGTGAGAATTTGTGTTTCTGCAGTCTTGTCCCCAACTAAAAGCAAATATAGTACTTTTATATTTACTGGGCAAAGATGATTCTATGCATTTTAGAGAAATACAACCTCTAAATTAAAATATATATATATATATATTTATATATATGCACATATATGACTCCTTTGGACTTCATGCATTTAGATCAGTTGGCAAGCTGTGCTGGGAATTTCCTGTGAGTCTGATAAAATATCGATGGCCTAGACTAAGGCTGAAATGAAAGGCATGAATATATTAATTCTTTAATTTTACATTATGTTTCAAAATTCTAGTTACTTATGACTTGAAAATCCACTTTATTTTTAGACTTCTGTGGAATGTAGACTTGGCTCATCACAGTTCTGTTGATATTTTCATTGACTTCATAAATAGAATTTAATCTGTATGCATCAGCTCTCTGATCTGTAAAAATAAGATAAATATTCTTCCCACACACTTTGCACTCAGAACTCCTCTGCTGAAACAATAAACAGGGTTGTAATATATGAATGGAGTATTGCTTCAGAATCTGATGTCTTTATCAACAACAAAGAAGAACTGACATTTATTTGGTGTTTCAGTATCAAATTTGAAGATACTACAGTTAATGAAAAAAAGAAACATCTGTGTTAATATTATGGGGATTATTCTGAAATATGGGTATCAGTGGAAATGTCAGCTGCCTGTTGCATGATTTCCAAGAGCCATTTTTTGTGATTCCAATGTTCATAGAGATCCTCAAGCAAAAATGATTCAGAGAGGAAAAGGCCTTACTGGTGGGAAAACTTCAATTAAACACACTTAGTTCTTTGAAAATATTTTAAAATCAAATCTATTTGTGTATTTATACTCTCTACTTTTGGCAAAGTACCTTCCTTTAGAGAGTAAGGAAAAAAGATGACTTTTGTGGTAAGATTAACGAAACTTTTTTTTTTGTTTTTTGTTTTTTCTATGAAAGATAAGATTGGGGGGAAAAAAGTTAAGCTTTTTAGACGATATTATTAGAGGCAGAATTTAAACACAGTGGATTCATACTTTAGTCATGGAAAAGATTCAGATTTGAAGAAGGAAAAAATTTAGTTACATGATGGTTTCTAAAAATACTGTGAGATTGTGGAGGTAAATCAGTGTTTCCCATTTCATGACCTTAGAATCTGAAGAATACATGTCTGAAATGACAATTCTAGAGTCTGAATCTCAACAGCAAAACAAAACCAAAAGCCCTTCTACATGATGGTGTAATAGTCATTTCAGAACACTGCTCTGTAAACACAAGATGGGGTTTATACCTCAACTAAATTGCCTGCTCCAGACCTTAGCCCTGTGACAAAATCCTGATAAACCTCAATTTCCTCATCTGTAAAATACAGGGAGAATAGTACTACTTATCTTGCCGGATTCTAGTTAAGATTAAATGAGTGACTATTAACTAATTTCCTACTATTGACTTATTTAAGATAAATCTGCCCTAATATGTCCTAAGTACTATTCATTACTCAATAGCTCATACTCAATTACTATGAATTACTCAGTTATAATTCATTATAACCGAGCTTCCTCAAAATTAATCACAAGGGAATTGTAAAGATCAAAACACAAAGTCACATTTGACATGAAAAATAAAAGAACAGGTATATAAATCCATTATTTAAATTTGGATATATGGATGGACCTTTATTGTTAAAGCTCCTAGAGAAAGAAAAATGAGGGATGAGAAGAAACTAGGGTTTTAGAAATTCTTTCATGCCATTAGCAGAGATATATCATCATCAAATTATTAGGATAGAAAAAATTTCAAGCAGGAGTAACTTTGGGTCTTGAGATAATTTCTTATATTATTTCTAGAAACATATTTGGTTAGGGACTGATGGAAAATGTGTCTGTCTTCAAGCAAATGAAAGCTGGAATTGAACCGATGATATAGGTGAGAATATTACAACTACCAATGGCTACAGGGGTTTTATTGTGGTTAAACTCCATACTTGAATTTTTATACCATAGAAATTATTTAATCTGACCGCTGTGGAGGATAAGATAGGCTCTTCTCTTCTATTGTTTGGCATACAGACATATCAGTCCCTCACCATCAAAGTTACCTTCACTTTTACTCCCCACTAAAAAGGAATGGTGTTTGTATGTGGGGTGGGTGGGTGGGGTGTTGTCCCTTGAGAGGACTCACAGACTGGCATGCAGGTGGCCAGCTAGCTACCAGCTTCAGTAGGGTCAGGTTCACCGAGAGCATCACCCAGAGCAGAGACACGACTCCCAGCGTCTCCAGTTACGTGGTCCCTCTGCTCTTGGCTCTGGTAGAGGTTTGGTTATGAAGACGGCCTTTTGCTTTGCAGACGTACACTTGAGGCTTATTGGGATAATTTGCTGCAAAGAAACTCTGGCTACTGCTCAGGTGAAAGAGTTTTCTTTCCATACGGTTTCACTTTTCCTGGAGGTGAGATCCAAGAACGGCTATTTAATGGGAGAAGGAGGATTTCTCCACGACAACTTGTTAGAGTTTCTTTGTTCAGTTTCCTTTCTTTCATTTCGAGTTGATTGAGGAACATCAGATAGGATTCTGGTTTCACGCGGCATGCTTCTTGTCAACTCTCTTGCCTTTCACAGGCTGACTACGCAGGGACGTTTACAGCCCTCCCCTGGAGTCTGCCAGACCTAGGTGTTATGTGCCGTACCTCCAGGGATCATGACCATATGGTATTTTAGGGGAGGACACAGTTCATTTCAATGCAATTCCAATGAGCAGATTTCTTCGCTTTATTACACCATTGCATTTGGAGGCAATCCACCAGAGGCAGAATCTAACTCTCAAAGGAATGCTCTGCCCACTCTGTCCATTTAACAGGACATTTGGCTCAAGAATTGAGTCGGTTGATCACACATGTGCAACAGATGTGTGAGCATGCGTAGCGAAAATAAAAAATCAAAACTCCCAGCAGTGTACTATGGGGAATGTAGCAGAACTACTGGAAAACAGGACGCAGGGAAGTCTGGTAGGAAAACTTTGATTCTGGTTGTCAGAGGCAGTGTTTCTTATTAATCTTTGCCTCCTTTTGGAGGAGGACAAGGTATAGGTTTCCACTATTATTTTGCAGTGATTATTCATGTAACATGGTGAGGAAACTTGGTTCATTTTCACAGACCTCCTCATAGGAAGATATAATTCTAAATATTTTGACCAGGCTGTTTTCGGTGTGTGTGTGGGGTTGGGGGGGGGGGCGTGGGGCAGGAGGGGCTCATTCTCAGGAACTCAATGTTGGCATACTTCCACTGAAAAAAACCACCCATTTACAAGAGAGGATATCAGACATATACAGCCTTTCATCCATGCCCCACAGGCTCATATGGAAAGACAGAGCACCAGCTGTTTTTCTCATGGTGAATAAGGGTTACTTGGGGAAATCTCTCTTCCTGTTTTTATATGGACAACTAAATTGTTGCATAGCCAGTTAATTTTGGTTAGGTCAACAGCACAAGGTTAATTATTGGAACCTTCCTCTTTTGCCTGTGTAAGGGTAAAAGATTAATAGGAACCCAAAGAAGAAAATGAAATATGGTGACTTATTCTAGAAGTGCTGTTTATTTGGGAAATATAAATTTGGCTTTTATTATATCTGAAAGGATTGATACACACTCATCTTGGTCTTCTGGGAAATAGTAGAAGTTTGAAAAACTGACATGAATTAATTTGAAAACCTGAGTGATATGGAGTTAATCAGATTCAGAAGGATTTCCTGTTCAAATATTGAGGGGAAATATCACTTTTTTGCAATAGGAACATTTTTTAAAAACTAGAACAATCGGCATACCCATGAGATAACTTTGAAGTTCTCTTATACCTCAGTTTGTCTTGGATAGTTTTATTACCCCCCCCCACCCCTTTTTTAAAAACTAGGTCATGATGCAACATTCTCTTTCTAACCTTGGGTTCCATGAACACATCAAAGGACACATGGACTGGTTCCCTGCAATATACTATATTTTTATCCAGCTGCATATTATTATATAACCTCAGGATAAAGCAACTGTATCGCTGTTGATATATTCAACTTCTGTCCTTTGGATTTGGTCAGCACTGCGTGTGGAAGCAGAAACCCACCCTGTATTGTTATAAGGATGGTTTTTCATTCATGTCCTTGTTACCCTTAATAAACGTCTCAAAGAAAAATATGCTGCAACCGCCGCTCATAAAGAAGCAGAAAATGGCAAAACCACAGCATAGAAGGAAACCTATATGAAAACACTGGTTGTGTCTTCCTGGATACAGAAAACAAACAGAGCTTTTGAAAGAGTTTGCCAATATGTGCCTGCCAAATAAAATATTGTTTTATGAAGTCAGGAAAAAACTAATTTTAAAGGTTATTGTAGGTTATTTGTGGTCACTTCTGGTGTGCACACACCATGATGTCATCCTGAACTCTTCTCTATTTATATTTCAGTCTTAGAAGTCTTTTGTCTAAGACTTGATCTCAGCTACTAGAGACATTTAAAATACTCTTATTATTCAATACTCATAAAAATCTAGACCAAAAAAAAGTTAGAATAGATGGAAAAAAGTCCCAGCCAAGTCCAGGCAAGAAATCCTTCAGGCAGATCCATCTTCTGAAATCATACCTACGCCATAGACATCTCAGGACACAGTTGCTGGAGAACGTCTCAAGTGACTGGAAAGTAGCCACGTGTCCAAATGGCTATCCTGGAAGATGATTGCCTGTTGAGTGGGGGTAGATGGACCCCTGCAGAGACATCTCTTCTGAGGAAGGGGAGCAGGGGCTCCTTGGGCAGTCCAATTTCTCTCTCCTCCTGGGTGGACCACTTGCCTGTAATCCCCAGATACGTTTCACTTTGTTTACATGACCTCCTGTGGCAATTTCACTTCTTTTTTTTTTTTTTCAATGTAAGTATACATTTATTCCCTTCCATTTTTTAATCTAATGACCTCTCTCCGGAATTTCACTTCTTAACTGTAGCAGAGTTGATTTTTTTTGGTGGGAATTTTTTTGCTTGGAAAACCCCTCTTTGTTGAGGTAGTCTTCAGTAAACTAGGAAATGTCAAATAAACACTGGTTGAAGACAGACTAGAAGGCCAGTGAGAACAGTTGCAAATGGGGGAAGCTAATAAATCTCTTAAGAAAAAAAAAAACTGGCAATTAGAAAGAACATATAGTTCCACTGATATGGTGGAAAACTGACACTTTCAAATTTACTAGGATACCAAGCTGACATCCTTGGCATCATTTTCATATACATTCAAGTATTCAAAAAAAAAAAGGCTTTGAGCATCTTGATGTGTCAGGCACAGCGATGTTAGAAAACAAAGGAAATAAGTACGTTATAGATATTCAATACAGTGTGTGTGTGTGTGTGTTAGCTGCTTCAGTGTCTGACTCTTTGCAACCCTATGGACTGTAGCCCACCAGGCTCCTCTGTCCATGGAATTCTCCTAGCAAAGAAAACTGGAGTGGGTTGCCATTCTCTTCTTCAGGGGATCTTCTGACCCAGGGATCTGACCTGTCTCTGACATCTCTAGCATTAGCAGGTAGGTTCTTTACCACTAGTGACACCTGGAAAGCCCATTCAATACAGTACAACAGGGGAGAAGCCTGTGGTGTTGCTGGGATGAAGGAACCGTAATTTTAAATTCAGTGATCTGGGAACACCTCCCTAGGAGAGTGAAATGTAAGCAAACTGTAAAATTGTGGCAGGAGCGAAGCATGTTGCTAACTGCAGGAGAGTGTGGCAGGCAGAGGAACAGGAAATGATGAGCCCGAGCCAACGGAACACATGTGTACTGGCCTAACAGCACAAAGACCAGTGTCCACGCCGTGTATGTGAGTATGTTAACTTCATCTCTATGTGTGTGCAAGGGCAGACCTGTCCTCCATGCACAGACACACTTTAAAATGCACGAGAGAAAATACCATATCTTGCCAACATAATTTTGTTGCTAAATGCCAAGGTGTGCTATTTACGGTTCAGGTGTAGATGAACTGCTCTTTGAAAGTCTGCTCTTTGTGTGAGAGTGGAAAGCATACGCAGGTCCAGTGAAGTGAAACATGAATTCTGATGTATTTGTGGTTGTCACTGCAGTGATTATATTGTGCTAATATATATTTAATACTCCAAACCTATAAACATGTTTCATCATGAGGTTGGCAATGATTTCTTACCGATCTGTGCTTTTGGGGAAACCTCGTCTGTGAAATTCTTCTTTCTTCTCTCTTTGCATACCTTTGAAGATGAAATGAAATGCAAGATTCATTCAGTTCTGATAAAGTCAAGCTTTAGAAAATGTATAGTAAAGACAAGACATGGGAAAATGTGAAGAGGTAGTTAGATGACATAGGAAAATCAAAACTGGGATATCATTCATCCCTTTAGTGAAGTTCCCTACTGCACTGTTTGCCAATGTGGGATAGTTTTAGAAAGGTGTGATTTGGGGTTTCCATGTTACTGGGTTGCTATGTATTGGGAGGAGTCTCTTGGAAAGAAAATTGGAGGGGAGACTGAATTACAACTAGCAATAGGAAAACAAGACTGGAACTTTCCTTTTTCCTTCTTTCAGTTGTTGGAGGAAGAGAATACATTTGGCCCCTTGATGAGTTTATGCTCTTTGAGAAAGTATGCTGCTGTTTCATTGATAAGTTGTGTCCAACTCTTTTGTGACATCATGGACTTTAGCCCACCAGGCCTCTCTGTCCATGGGATTTTTCAGGCAAGTGCACTGGAGTGGGCTGCCATTTCCTCCTGCAGGGGATCTTCCCAGTTCAGGGAATCAAACCTGTGTGTCCTGTGTCCCCCGCATTGGCAGGCAGATTCTTTACCACTGAACCATCAGGGAAGCCCCAACAAAGTCTGGGGAGCTGTGCCCTTCTGATGGCATGGGTGGCAAGGCACCCAAGAGGCATGTGCTTCCTCACCAGGGGACGTGTTTGTCCGTGGGTGTGTTCCAGTTAGGGCATACTGCTCTTCCGATGGCTGAGCTGCCATCTCTGAAGCCCTGGAGGGATCTCTAAATTCCAACTGTGCTCTGGCTACAGATTAGCTCGAATGATCCCAGGGACTTTCAGTGGCCTCTTTCTGGTCCTCCCCATGATGGACGTGCAGCTCAGCTGACGTGTAGTGATGATTATGAAATATTTCACAAGCTGTAGAAGAAACTTCCTGCAGCTCAGCTCTAGTGTTTAATTAGATTCTCTTCCTGTGAAGAAGAGATAGCATTGTACCTCATGATATGGGATAGCATCTATTGATGAAGAAGCAAAAACAATGTGGAGCGGAGGATGTGAGATAAGGTTGGGCAGCCACTAGTTAATTACATGAATGATATAAGTTCTGCACAAGAGTCATTTTATATCGGTTTTGTGTTATTTATTTATCCATCCATCAGTTTAGATGAAAGTGGTTCATTTTAATAGGAAAAAGATCACCTAGTACAGGAAGGTTTATAATGAAAAACAGTGGTTCTCTAATCCACATCTTTTTTCTACCCACAGTCCTGCTCCAAAGAGGCAGCTACTTGGAGGTTCTAATTTTGTGTTCTGCTACTTGTTTTTATTTTTAATCTAAAACATTTATTTCCCTAAGCCTACTCTTAAAAAAAAACTATTATTTTTTTAAGAACAGTTTAGGTTCACAGCAAAATTGAGGGGAAGTTATAGAGATTTCCCATAGACCCCGGCCTCACATATGCACAGCCTCCCCTGTTAATGAACGTCATCCCCTCCAGACTAGAACAGTTGTCACAATTGATAAATCTATATTAACATATCATAATGACCCAACGTCTGTGGTTCCCTCTTGGTTTTGCACATTCTATGGGTTTCAACAAGTGTTTAATGACAGGCATCATTATGTTATCACACAGAGGATTTTCAGCAGCCTAAAAATCCTTTGTGCTTTGTTTATTCCCCGTTCTCCCTCAACTCATAGTAACCACTGATCTTTTTATATCTCCATAATTTTGCCTTTTCCAGAATGCAATATAACTGAAATTATATAGTATGTAGGCTTTTCAGATGGGCTTCTTTGAGTTAGTAATACACATTTAAGTCTTTTCATGGCCTGATAACTCATTTCTGTTTAGTAATGAGTAATGATCTATTGCCTGAATGTACTGTAGTTTGTATATCCATTCACCTACTGAAGGACATCATGGTTGCTTCCATGTTCTAGAAATTATGTATAAATTTCTATGCACATATGTGTCAGGTATTCGTCTGGATATGTTTTCAACTTTTAGGAGTAAATAACCACCATGAAGTGTGATATTAGCTGTGGGCTCTTTTGTAGATTATTTATTAAGTTAAGGATGTTCACCCCCTCACTCACTGACAGTTTTATCATAAATGGGTGTTATTTTTGTGAAATGCTTTTTTATGTGTCTATTGATAAAATCATGTAATTTTTCTTTTTCAGTCTGTTGATGTGGTAGATTATATTGATTTTCAAAAGCGAAACTAGCCTTGCATATCTGGGATAAATCCCAATTTGTTGTGGTGTATAATTCTGTTAATACATTGTTGAATTCAAATTGCTAATATTTTCTTGAGGATTTTTGCATTTATGTTCATGAAAAATATTGATCTTTAGTTTTCTTAAGGTCTTTGTCTTGTTTCAAGATTATGGTAATGGTACCTTCAAAAGTGAGTTAGGAAGTAACTTTCTTTGCTTCTGTCATCTGAAAGAGATAATGGAAAATTGGTATAGTTTCTTCTTTAACTGTTTGGAAATATTTACCAGTGAACCCACCTGGGCCAGGTGCTTTCTGCTTTTGAAAGCTGTTAGCAATTGACTCAATTTCTTTAAAATAGATATAAATCTACTCAGATTATACAGTTCTCTCTGTGTGAATTCTGGCAAACTGTGTTTCATGGAATTGGTCCATTTCATCTAGGTTTTCAAACTGTTGGGAGTAGTGTTGTCCATAGTATTCCTTTATTACCCTTTAAATGTACACAGAATCTGTACTGATGCTTCCTCTTTCATTTCTGATGAATATATATCTCTCTTACTCTTAGTCTGGATAGAAGCCTATCAATTTTATTAGTCACTTAACACAACATTTTAAATTAACTATTGTTGTTTAGTTCTAAGTCATGTCCTACTCTTTTGTGACCCCATGGACTGTAGCCCACCAGGCTTTAATACAGGAGTGGGTTGCCATTTCCTTCTCCAGGGGATCTTCCTGACCCAGGAATCAAACCCACATCTGTGTCTGCAGGTGGATTCTTTACCACTGAGCCCCCAGGGAAGCTCCAAAATCAACTATAGTCCAGTACAAATTTTTTTTTTTTTTAATGAAAATACATTCGTGAATCTTTCTAAAGAAACAACTTCCCGATTCCTCTGAGTCTTTCCAGAGGAATCGGGTGGAGAGGGAAGTGGGAGGGGGAATCGGGATGGGGAATACATGTAAATCCATGGCTGATTCATGTCAATGTATGACAAAAACCAGTACAATATTGTAAAGTAATTAGCCTCCAACTAATAAAAATAAAGAAAAAAAAAAAAGAAACAACTTTTGGTTTCATTTTTATTCTCTATTGATTCCTTATTTTCAATTTTATTGATTTATGCTCTTTGTTGTTGTTAAGTTGCTCAGTCGTGTTTGACTCTCTCTGACCCCATGGACTGCAGCACGCCAGGTTTCCCTGTCCTTCATCATCTCCTGGAGTTTGCTCAGACTCATGCCCATCATCAGTAATACCATCCAGTCATCTTGTGCTCTGTCGTCCCCTTCTCCTGAAATCTTTTTTTTTTTTTTTTCTGCTTGTGTTGGTTTTAATTTTCTCTTTTTTTCTAGTCCACTGAGTTGGAAACTTAGATGGTTGACTTTTAAATCTTCCTTCTTTCTAATGTATGCATTTGATACTATAAATTTTCCTCCAAGCACTACCTTTTCTGCATCCCCACACATTTTGATAAGCTGGATTTTCATTTTCATTTTGTTTGAAATATTTGAAAATTTCTTTTGAGATTTCTTCTTTGACCCATATGTTATTCAGAAATATATTGTGTAATCTCCGTATATTTTGGGCTTTCCTCAAATACAGTTGTCTTTCCCAAATGTCTTTTGTGTTATTGATTTCTAGTTTAATCCCATTGTGCCGAAGAGCAGGCATTTAATGATTTCTGTCCTTTTAACTGTGTTTTAAAAGTGTGTTTTATGGCCCAGAATATCATCTATCTTAGTGAACTTTCCATGTAAATTTGAGGATATTTTTTTGTTGGATGAAGTAATATATACATGTTAATTATAATCCATTGATTGATGGTGTTGCTGAGTTCTGCTCTGTCTGAAATCAATATAGCTACTTTTGCTTTCTTCTGATTAGTGTTTTTATGGGATATTTTTCTCCATCTATTTACTATTAGTGTATATTCATCTTTATATTAAATGTGGCTTTCTTATAGACAGCATATACAGGATCTTGTATTTAGATCCACTCTGACAATCTCTATCTTTTGATTGCTGCATTTAGACATTCACTGTGATTACTGATAGAGTTGGATTAATATCTACCATGTCTATCATCATTTTCTAACAGTTGTCCTTGTTGCTGTTTTTGTCTGATTCTGCTATGTGTTGATTCTTCTGGTTTTCCTTCATGGTGCTTGATTTCCTACGTGTTTGGTGATTTTGAGTATGAGTTCAAATTTTTTGGAAGTTTATCTGGGAATTTTTTTAAGGCCTTGGTAAGCTTGGTATCCCTCGGAAAAGATACGAAGTTTCTGACTGCCTATACTTACTACTAATGTTGGACCACTTAAAAATAAATTCATGACTTAAAATTCCTTATGCATTCTAGATGATATATCATTGATTTGTAAAATTCATTGAGAAACTATTTGTACTTATGAATTCTTAAGAGAGTTAAATTTTTTTTAATTAGAGGATAATTGCTTTACAATGTGGTGGTGGTTTCTGCCATAAAACCACATGAATCGGCCATGGGTTTCCATATGTCCCCTCTGTCCTGAACCTCTCTCACCCCCTACCCTATCCCACCCCTCTAGGTTGTCACAGGGCACTGGGTTGATCTCTCTCTGTTATACCACACTACCCACTAGCTATCTGTGTTACATATGGTAATGTATATGTCTCAGTGCTATAAAGAGAGTCAATTTGTTTTTTTCCTCTGCCAGCACCAAGTGTCAATTCAGGCATTTTTTATTTTTATCATTAGCAGAAAAGATGTAGGTGGTGGTATTAGAAGTTGGAGGGGTGGGGTGAGGGCGGGGAGGTTTGTAGGAGACAGTGCTCACCTGTATATTAATCAAGAAGATGGCGCCATGTCTAGCCATAGGAAAATCATCTGTAAGAGGTCCATATTGGCTTGGCTCTGGGCTTTATTTTATGTTTCTCATGACGTGAAATCTTGAAAACTGTAGTTCAAGATTACCTGGGTTTAACAAATATCTTCAAGGTAAAGCCAAGTTTTTGCTTCACATAATCCTTATCTCTTTATAGCATACTCACACATTCAGCTGATGCTGTGTACACTGTATGCAGCATTTTTAGTTATTTTCAGGACAAGTTATGTTATGGTATCTAGGCCACCCAACTGCCACAAAATTCATTTTCCACATCCACTTTTTGTTGTTCTTTTAAAATTCTTTAATTTCTTTCACTGTTATGAGTGTATTCTTTATTGTTGTTGTTTTTGTTGTTATTGTTTTACTGTGATTTTAAGTGGGGTCCTACAAGAAAGGAAAGCAAATACATGTGCTCAAACTCCTTAAGCTACAAATTATTAAAAGTCAAACTTTAGTTAGAAACTGTTTTTTTTTAAAGAGAAGACAGTAACTATTAAAAATGAATATTTTTCATTAATTTGAAAGTGCAGTTTTAAGTAGATTAGTGATAAAGGTTTCTGTATTGGACTGGATATATGAATGTTTAGAATATAACAGTCAACATTATGCTACTGTGATTAGATATATTTATACAAGTATATACATAATTTGTTCTTTCAACAAGTTAAAAAATCTTAAGCATGTATTATATACCATATACCAAGTGAAGATATTCATAGAAAGTATGTTACTCAATATAAGAATTAGAATATTTTCATTTGAAATGTGTTTAAAGAATTGAATGAAGCACAAGCTGAAATCAAGATTGCTGGGAGAAATATCAATAACGTCAGATATGCAGATGACACCACCCTTATGGCACAAAGTGAAGAAGAACTAAAGAGCCTCTTGATGAAAGTGAAAGAGGAGAGTGAAAAAGTTGGCTTAAAGCTCAATATTCAGAAAACTAAGATCATGGAATCTGGTCCCATCACCTCATGGGAAATAGATGGGGAAACAGTGGTTGACTTTATTTTTTGGGGCTCCAAAATCACTGCAGATGGTGACTGCAGTCATGAAATTAAAAGACATGTACTTCTTGGAAGGAAAGTTATGACCAACCTAGGTAGCATATTAAAAAGCAGAGACATTACTTTGCCAACAAGGTCTGTCTAGTCAAGGCTATGGTTTTTCCAGTGGTCACATATGGATGTGAGAGTTGGACTATAAGGAAAGCTGAGCACTGAAGAATTGATGCTTTTGAACTGTGGTTTTGGAGAAGACTCTTCAGAGTCCTTGGAATGTGAGGAGGTCCAACCAGTCCATCCTAAAGGAGACCAGTCCTGGGTGTTCATTGGAAGGACGGATGTTGAAGCTGAAACTCTAGTACTTTGGCCACCTGATGTGAAGAACTGACTCATTTGAAAAGACCCTGATGCTGGGAAAGATTGAGGGCAGGAGGAGAAGCGGATGACAGAGGATGAGATGGTTGGATGGCATCACCGACTCGATGGAAATGAGTTTGGGTAAACTCCGGGAGTTGGTGATGGACAGGGAGGCCTGGTGTGCTGTGGTCCATGGGGTTTCAAAGAGTCGGACACAACTGAGCAAGTGAACTGAACTGATGGATAATTTTCTATTTTTGAATATTGTGCATAATTATTATTTGAAGCTGGTTATATAAATACAGATTTTTTTAATGTATTAAGTCAAAATATCTGGAAATAATATGAAATTTTATTTGATATTCTTTTATGAGCACTGGTGTGAGATTTCCAGCTTCAGATTAGAACACACACATTAACATTTCATGAAGAAAGGGAAACTTGGATTGTATTTATGATATAACAAATAGTAAAATACATACTAGATAAGAATAGTTCTCTATGGATTTGGCCCACATAGACACATTCCCTGGATAGTTGACAACTACTCTTTTGGAAATTGTGAATATTTTTTAAAAAATTATGTGTATAGTGGGTTTCTTTGTTTTGTTTTAAGGGGCTTTTCTTTTTTTTCTTTATTTTTTTGCTACTATCAGCTCTAAAATAGCATTGGCTATAGCTATAGCAACTGTCAGAATTGGTAGCCTTTTAGGAGACATTTACTAGATGGAGAAATTAGAAGGTTTTTTTTTTTTGGTCACACTGTGTAACATATGGGATCTTAGTTCTACAATCAGGGATCAAACCCATCCCTCCTGCAGGGGAAGCACAGAGTCTTACCCACTGGATCACCGGAGAAGTCCTGTAGAAGGTATTTATTTATTTATTATATTTAGAAACTCAGAGATGAGATTTTTGCAATGGAAGTTTAGGGGTTCTACCAACAGCAAGTTCTTTCCTTGGAATGACATTATAATACAGTATAGAATCTTGCCAAGGTTTCTTGGTTATTTCTCATAGAAACACTATGTAAATTTGGTGAGTTATGAAAGTAATCTGTAATGTGCTCCAGTTCATTATTATTTTTTGATTATTAGCATCAAGCTGTCATGCATACCTTCTTAGAAATGAATTTAAGTGAATAAATTGAGAATGTGATATATTTGCATTACCACACTAAAGCACAATCTTATAGAATGTAATTTCTTTATTAAAAGTAATAAATAATAAGTTATAATCTATATATGAAAAGTATAGGTGAACATTAGCTGTAGCTGCTTGTTTCCTACCATATTATTGGTTTTTGGTGGTTTTATTTTCTCATGGAATAATACCAGTAAGTACACCCAATTTAAGACACAAAGAAGGTGAAGTCCTACTGTTAAAAAAAAATTATTAGCATAAAACAGCATGTCTTTTTATTTTACTTTAATGTTCAAAATAATTTCTTCATATTTAGAAAGATGACATCACATAGCATTATAAGACACCATGTTGCAGTTAATAAAAATTTATTAGTAGATTCAAGTTTAAGAATGATCTACATTTTTCTCTGTGGTATAGCAAGCACAAGGTTATCCTTATCAAAATATCACCCTTATTTATTTATATTTCTATGTAATTTCTTATGAGTAGGAGAAAGTTTGAATTGAGTTAAACCAGATATACAGTGGATTGCATTCAATCTCAGATATGCCCATGGGAATGCTTTGTTCTAAGTTTTCTCATAGAATTTTATAGTCTCACTGTTGTATGCTTACTATTTTTTTTTTCACTTTTGTACATTTCCATCAGACTGTAACCTTCATGAAGGCAAGACCGAACTTGTCTGGTTCATGTTATATCCCCAGCACTTATCACAGAATTACTGTCTCTCAAAACAAGCTCTCAGTTAGTAGTTACTGAATGGATACTTGACTTAGCAAACTACTTCTTAATATAAGAGAAGGTTTACATTTTTTTTTCCTCTAGTGAATAAACTCAGAATATCTATTCCACACAGATGGCTAAGTAAAACAGAAAAACAATCAAGAGAAAATACAGGTATACATGGTTTTCTAGGCTTCCAGGTACTTACACCCTCACCTACAGAGTCTGGTTTAATTTTTTAGGCTCTAGGTGTGCTTACTCGACCTTGTTTTTGTAGTTGTGCTCGGCTGAGTCTCATGGCTACAGATGGAGCAAAGGGGCTAAAATGAAGCAGGAATTGGAAGAACAGAGGAGAAAAACTGGATTTTTGCCACCAACATTCATCCTTCACTTACCCTGAAGACCATTTTCTAAGACGGAGGCATGGTAGGTCTCCTTAGAAATAACTGGCGAGATTAAGGAACAAAGAATACAAGCCAAATGTCCTGTAAATCGAGGAGCAAGGCTGTCTGATCCAAGCAGACACTGTTATGACATCCTGTACCTGGATTCATAAGATTCCCTATGGGAACCACATAATTCAGGCCAAGGATACCTCTGGAAACATTTGTCATTTGTTCAGCCTTCGAGAATGGCTTTGTGTTAGACTTGCAGTGAGTGGCATTGACTATTATAGTTTTTGTAAATGACCTAATTGTCGAGAGTAACATAATGTAAATTGCTTATTTCAAAATGGCATTTTTCTGTGCCTTGGTAGCTTCTTAAACTTTCACCAATGTTAATAATTCAATTTGGAGACATGTCTGACTGGGAGAGAATTCTCTCTCCCTAGAGTCACTTCAATCACCTTCCTAGTTGATGGAGCAAAAGTACCCATTTTCAAAAGTGAGCATGGAAATGCACAGTGAATGGAAGAACTGGACGAGGAAGTTGAAGACTGGATGCTAGTCTTCGCTCTGTCACTTAGTATATATGTGATACTGAGTTATAAATAGCTGTTCTGCTCCTCAGTGTCAGACTCTGTACTTAACGATCCTTCCTACCTCACCTACTTCCTCAGAAATAAGATCATGAACATGACATCTCATTATACTCCAAGATGCAACACACGTTTGAGATGTTACACTTCAGTATCAAGGTTAAGTGTCAAAGAACTCAATAATGATGTCATTCAGAAACAGGGTTTGGAAGGATAATGGCCATGAAAATAAGAAGGGGAGAGAATGATGGTTCAGAGGGAAGCAGCAGCACCCGTAACACTGTAAGAATCAGAAGTCCTGCACTGAAAATCTGCAACCAGGAGGAAACAAAGATGAGAGGGCTGGGTCCATGTGTGATTTTTATTCCTCTGGCTAAGAACTACAGTATTATTTCTTAAATGAAGTCTGTTGTTGCTTAAGATTGTCAATGAGTGATTTACAAGCCCGGGAAGACTTATCCTAAAAGTCTTTATTGGTTGTTTTCTGTAATGGTAATCAATTAAAAATATTTTTACTTGGGCCCTTGACTAAGACAGTCTTGTGGAGCCTAGATGCTGTAGCCAAAAAGAAAAAACAAACCATCCAAAGCATCTCAGGGCCTTGGTTATAATGGACTTGTTTCTTCACATGGAAGATGAGACCCTCAAAGCAACAATGCCAAGTAATGGAATTGAGCTAAGATTTCTTAAGTGAAATAATACAATTTTAAGGGGGAAATTGATGGGAACTAGGAATGGGTTTATAATAATCATTTTAACTAGGAGAGCATGGGGAAATCTCTTAAAACCTCATTTTCTTTTTTTTTTTTTTAAGCATTTGACCACATACTTTTAACTTTATGATGTTGAAGATTACATAAGCTTAATTTTAGGCAATGCTGTAGCTTCAGTTTATAAGGAATTCAGATGATAGTCTGTTTCTCTTTTTTTCTTTAGTTTTTCTTCAAAGAAAGGAAAGAAGGATCATTAAAGCAAAAAATGGCTTCCATTTATCTCTTACACGACATGAATAAAACAGACCTACCTGGTAGGTCCTCAGGTAAGTGGTTCTGTGGTATATTTTTTAAGTGTTTTCCATATCACACCTACCAGTATTCCTCTTAGAATTATGCTTTAGACATTACTTGGGTTGCAAAAAAAACCCTAATATACTTTTAAGAATCCCTCAAGTTCTTCCTTTCTTGATTTCTACTTCTTCCACTCCTCTGTTATTAAAGCTATTCGAAGAGGTCTCAGTGAATAACCATTGCCATCTTCATATATTTTTGGCAGCCCACAAAATTTAAAACTCCCTTAAGCTTACACCAAAAAGCTAGGTCTTACTCATTTTGTGGCACTGAAAAATGATTACTAATATGATAAATTAAAAAAAGTAACTTAAAGGATTTTTGAGGAGGAATTTTCTTTATCTCTGAAGTTGTTTCCTGATAAAATAAGAATAATCCTCAAAAGAAAAAATATTTTAAAAAAATATTGTGGTTTCATTAGAATTATGGTCCTTGAAATGTGCAATAATATTCTCATGGTCAAATGTTTATTTCAGTGACAAAAATGAGGAATATTGGTGTATTACTCTGCACTGTAAAGTGTGACAAGTTCAGAGTAAGCTAACTGGAAGCTTGGAAACCAAGGATGGATAGATCCTCAGATTTTTATATCAGTGAAGAATTGCATTTGGCTTCTAGTGACAGACTTGTGTGATTTAAATATATATGGTTATACATTTGTTAATCAAAGTATAGAGCTAGGCAGTCACTGAGTTCAGTAGCACATGAGTGTCAGGGATCCTGGGGTAAATTTCTTAGCCTTCTAGCAGCCATCCTCAGGACAGTACAACAGGTTTTTGAGAAAGAAGAAAAGAAGGGGTTTTTGTCAGCTTAATAAACTTTTCCAGAGGTCTCACCCAACTGTATATTACATCTTCCTTATGAGATATACTTTCATCTTACTGTCTTCCCTACGAGCAGTTGAAACTGTAAGACAATCTCTTCCACGTCTCTCTCCTAGATTCTGGTGGATTTCGAGTAATTTTGATGTTCTTTCTTTATAGATGCCTCACCCTGATCTCAGCCTTCATCTGTACATGGTGTTCTGCTTTTATCTTCCCATAGTGTCTGACTCTTTGCAAATTGCTCATTTTATGAGAACACCATTCATATTGGATTAGGGCCCTAATGACTTCATCTTAACTTGATTACATCTTCAAAGACCCTTCCCTAATGAGACCATACTGGGAGTTAGAACCTCAACATATACTTTTGAGGGAACATAATTCAATATGTAACAGTTGGTATGCAAATTACTTAATCAGAAAAATGAAACTGCAACCTCCACATTGCAACAACCTTTTTTTTTCCTTCCTCCATTTATGAAGAAATGATATACTATAGGGATGGATATATAAGCATTTTAAGTGCCTACTAAGTAGCATACATTGGAAATACTGCTTTTAGTACATTATTATGAAAATATATGGTAAGTCTAGATTACAGGAGAGTTGCTCCTGACTCTGAAGATAAAGATTTACTTCACGTTATAACCGTACGATTAACCAGTGTTCACCGTAACAGCTCGCTTTTCTCAAAATAACACTTTTTTGAAATTTTTTTCATTCCCAAATATACTGAAAACTATATACTAAATCAATAGTACATTTCCAGAAAAAGACAGAATTGCCACTTAGTTAACATAATCATTTCTAATATCTTTTGCAACAAATTCAAATTGAGCACCATGTTTGGATTAAACAAAACATTGTTGTTCTGTGTTAGTATGCCAGGGGAGAAGATGTAGCAACTTTTGAATCTTTAGTCTCTTCTGTACATATTTCCATGTGTCTCCATATGTTCCATTGTTTTTAGGTTTAGCCTCTATTTTTGTCACAGTCTTAAGAAAAATTCTTTTCCAGGATTTAATTGTGCCACCAAAAAGACAAGGTCAAGGTGAACTCTGGTACCTGTGAATAGGAGCTTATTTGGAGTAGGGTCTTTGTAGATGTAATCAACTTATGATAAAATATAATGGAGTGTGGATGCTCATCAAACAACTGATGTCTTCCTAAGAAGAGGGGAATTTGGACACAGAGTTTGAAGACCATGGGAAGACAGAGACAGAGAATAAAATGATGCATCTACAAGCCAAGGAATGCCAAGGATTACAGGGAATCTCCAGAAGCTAAGAGAGAGGCCTGGGACAGATTCTCCCCTGGAGACTCCAGAAAGCTTGCCAAGACTTTTGGACTTGATTTTCGAACTTTGGCTTACAGAACTCTGAGAGAATTAATGTCTGTTGTTTCAAACCACCCAGCTTGTGCTAGTTTGTTATGGCAGCTCTAGGAAACTAATGTGTCCAGTACATCCAATTGTGATGTCAGATTCCTGTCTGAAGATAAGCACCACCCGCCATCCCTGAAGCTCTGTCTGCCTCAGTGAGTAAAGTAAACTTCATCACAGTCGGTGTTCAAATTTTGTTTTACCTTCACACTGCTGTTTGTGTTTATTCACCCTGGTTATATAAACTTGTTTTCATTGTTCACTTGAGATACATATATACATTCCAGTCTATAAAAATTTTTTTGAGTATTTTGGATTGGAAACATATATCTTGTAATTTCTCTTTAAAATTAAGGAACTTTGCTTTCAATTTATGACTTTTCACTTTTAGGGCAAGGTTTCAGGAACAAAATTAATTAAATGAGGCATAGAGTTTACTATTAATATATGATTCTGATGATCACCACCTGAATAAAGAAAAAAGATATTTCTAGCAAGAATGAGGTAAGTGGTCATGTTGGTTTCCTGGGAAAATAATAATGTATTCTTGGAAGCACCACTAATTATTCATAAATTTATACAGGTATTTTTAAAAGAGAGAGGGAGCACATGAATTTGTCAGGGAGAGAAAAGAGCAAAGCAGGAAATGAGGAAGATGTGACTTATGGAAAAGCAGCAGTAAGAAGAGGCATGAAAATGAAATGAAAGTCGCTCAGTCGTGTCCGACTGTTTGCAACCCTATGGACTATATGTCCAGTGAACTCTCGAGGCCAGAATACTGGAGTGGGTAGCCTTTCCCTTCTCCAGGGGATCGTCCCAACCCAGGGATGGAACCCAGGTCTCCTGCATTGCAGGCGGATTCTTTACCAGCTGAGCCTCAGGGGAAGAAGAGGCAGTGAGAAGTAACTGAGAAAGTATATCTTCACCACCATTCTTGCTCTCTGACAACTTTAGTTTTCAGCTCTGCTTATCAGATTTATTTTTTAGGCTTTCATATTTCATAATTTATTATTAAAAAATAATTGCTAATCCCCTCACGTCTTTCGATTGTTTGTTCAGACACCACCTTGTCCGCTGGCCCACTGACCGCTCACCTTCTGTGACCTGACACCCGCCCCAACCCCTGACTCCGGAGCGCTCTTCTCCTCTTCCTCCTATTTATCTTATCATCATGCTGACTGCCTTCCAGGGAGATTTGTAGTTTACTTACTGTTTTTATCTCAGTCTGCCTTCACCTCCTCCTCCCAAAACAGAAGCTCCTTGAATTCACATATCTTAGTCACTGATGAATCCCAAAAACCTAAGGCAGTGTCTGGTGTATAACAGATGCTCAATGGTTACTTCAGTTTTTAAAATGAGTAAGTTTATTTTCTTTAAAATTAATAACCTGAACCTGTCGTGGCACTTACAGGACTATGTTTTACTCAGTATATATGTGTGTGTGTGTATTTGTGTGTATGTGTACGTGAGTAATGAGTAAAACACATCTATATATATATATATATATATATATATATATATATATATGAAATGAGTGAAAAAGTGAAAGTGTCAATCACTCAGTTGTGTCCAACTCTGCAACCCCAGGGACTGTAGCCCACCTGACCTCCCTGTCCATGGGATTCTCCAGGCAAGAACACTGGAGTGGGGTACCATTCCCTTATCCAGGGGATCTTCCCAACCCAGGGATCAAACCTGGGTCTGCTTCATTGCAGGCAGATTCTGCAACTATATATATATGTATGTATATATATGTATATGTGTGTGTGTGTATGTATATATATGTATATATTTGCATATTGGACTGGGAGGTTGGTGGCGTGTGTGTTCTCATTTTATCACTTGACATGGAATTATATGTGTTTAAAGAGGGGTTGTTGCTTGAGCTGATGCTTGCCTCCTGAATGTCTCTATAACATAGTTTAGTAAGATGTTAACAAATCCCAATGAAACACATCTGCTCTATGGTTGTCTCCAACTCCTGGTCTCTTCAAACTTTTAAAACTGTCATGGACTATTGGAAACATGACTGCATTTGAAATTAGTTCAATAAAACAGTAGTTGCAGATGCATCATTAACGGTTTAAAACCAAATTTTCAGCCAAAGAGAATGGCTTGTAAATGTCTGGCCATTACTCCAGTGGTGCAGAAGGAAGTTTTCTGGCAGTGAGGGAAGTGGGGCTCCCTGCTCGCTGACACATAAATGACTAAATTCGAGAGTTTTCTTCATGTGTCTGCTCACCAGTGGCGGGGATGTGTAACTGGATGCTAGTATTGCAGTGCACTTGTAGGTTAAAATCCAGGAGGTGATGAAAGACAATCTATGGTAATAGAATTGGAGGAACTCAGGGGATTGGATCAACCAGGTACAGGCTTACTGCTCCCTCTTTTTCACTTATATAAGCATTTTTCCCCCTACAGTCTAGAAAGTACAGTGCAGTGCTTTCCAATTTAATTGATGGCCTGGTCTGGCATAAGTGATTCCACATGGTGGCTGACGAATGACTCTTGGGTTAGCCCCTCCCCTTGTTCAAGAAATAGACAAATTAGCGACTTTTCTCTCTTCTCTACAGAACTATCATTCGCACATCAGTTTATCTATCTTAGATGAAATTTTAAATATTTTATAAACTGGTGAAACGTCTTGTTCTTGGTTTTGGGGGAAACTGGAGTCTCATAAATAGAACTGTCTTACCTTCTCGGTCATGGGGTTGATGGATAGTTGAAGGGAAAGCAGCATCCTGGGTTTTTCAGAGGCATGTCTCTGCTTAGATCAGATTATATGGTGACTTGCAGTGTAACTATACTAGTATCTCTTTACACAAGAAAAATTTCTTTTAAATAACAGTATCAATTTGGGGTTGCTCAAGGGAGTTAGTAGAAAGGCTTAGAACATGGCAGTAGTAATATATACTCACAAGGTCAAAAATTCTCAGCTTGAGAATGGTTCAGTGTGCTCATCCATCACTTTCCACTTTTGCTCATGTAAAAGAAACACACCCAACCAGTTGTAAGTTTAAACTACTGTACTAGCATGATCAGGCTTTAAAAAAGTATCAAATATGATCAGGCTTTAAAAAAAGTATCAAATCCCAATTTACTATTGTCAATTCACATAAAGATATAATCTTTATTTGTAGATATTTCTGATTGTGTTGTTCCCAAAGCTCAAGGACAGATACAAACTGAATGGCAAGCAGTGCCAATCTTGCATGTATATCACAAATGTCACCTAAAAATTATAATGCACTATGTATAATTGCCCAGTTAATTTTATATAAAAACACTGATTAAAATAATCTGAATTTACCAAGAATCTGACAAAGACAACTGAGAGGAAACAAAGGTTTCTTTAATCTACTGGGTAGGCTAGATTGGAGAGATGGCTTTTACAAGATTCTTAGGAAAATTCACAGTTGAGGATTCAGAGCTGTGATACTCAGATGAGGACAGCTGATACGCACGCATGTTACTGAAGCCAAGTGGTGGGAGGATATACCGCATCCAAGCTGTTTCCATGAGTGCACAGGCTCTAGCTTTTCTGGCTTGTTTTCTCAAGACTGGAGAAGACATCACACATTCTTTGGAAGCTGAGTCCAAACCAAAACTCCACTAGATCTCCTGTCCTGCCTCTGTGTGGTCTGGGTGACCCACTTTAGCTTGACAGAGCTCTGGGAAATTTGATATGTCTACATCCAGTTTAAGGGTTCCTCCTGGGTGGTCCTTAGCAGTTAATAGAATTTGATTCTGGGGCCATCATGTGAGATTCAGAGAAGTCCAAGAATCTGGGCCTGGACAAGATCCAGTCTGTTAAGAATGGTGATTACTCCTGAGCATTTCAATATATAAATTGGCAGAACTAGAGCTGTTCTGGGAGAATGTACAGATAACATCAGACACACCTCACCAGCCGTCTGCAGCCATCTTGCTTAGCATCTTCCAAGGCAGAACGCAAGGCGCCATGTTTTCAGATTGAGCAATAACTAGGCATTAAGGCCACTGCTCAGAACTTTCCAGGAATGGCTTTATGACTAGAAAGACACAAAGACATTTGCTTTAATCTATTTAGATTCAATGACTTCTCCAAATAATATGAATCTTTTTATTGAGTGTAATTGCTTTACAATGTTATGTTTCTGCCGAACAGCGAAGCAAATCAGTTATATGTATACCTCCACACCCTCCCTCTTGAGCCTGCCTCCCACCCCAACCTCCATCCCACCTCACCCCCATCCCGCCCCTCTAGGTCATCCCGGAGCACCAAGCTGAGCGCCCTGTGCATACAAGCAGCTTCCCATGAGCTATCTATTTTACACGTGGTAGTGTATATATGTCAATTCTTAATTACATGTGCATTAATAAAAGAATAGAGATGTGTCCAATCTAGAAACCATTTATATTTTACTACTAAAAAATAATGGGTTGTGGAAAGAGCATGTGCTTTGGAGACACCCAGGCCTGAATTTGAATACTCACTCCCCATTTACTGGCTGAGAAACTTGGGGTATTATCCCAAGAGCAGAAAATATCAAGGATTATTCAAAAAGTGTTCAGGTATATTTGTATGTGTCAGTCTTTTAAGAAAACCAACAATGTTTCAATTGTAAAACCTGCTTAAAATTGCAGGCTGCCTCTGGTATCTGCATGGCAATCACCAGCATGTAATATAAATGTATATTTTACATATTTACCTTGCTTCCTCCCTGTCTCCCCTTCCACTTTATCCCTAAAAGTAAAATTTGATTATTTCAGGAATTTATTGTCTGATTTTGTTTACCATTGTATCCTCAGGAACTGTAATAGAAATGTGCATAGCATCAGCTGAAGTATTCTGATGGTGGCAGAAGTGGCCAAGGCCTGACGGGTCCTTTCTGCAAATGGTGCTCTGGGAGTCAGTGCTTCAGGCCCACTTAAGAGTTCTCCTGCCCTGCAAAAATTTGGTAAGTACCAATTAATCTTTTTCTGTTTAAAACTGCTTAAGTTAGGTTCATTTTTCTGAGATTGGACCATGGTTATAATTTAGTAAAGTGATTATTCAGAAATAGCAGTTCTGTGAAATTCCGAGTATAAAGGCAGAAGGGTGGGGATTACTTTGTTCTTCATTTCAGATCTAAAGAGAACATTGAGAATCTAATGTAACTCTATAGCAGACTGGGGGAGACACAAGAGCCCAGGGTCTGACTTCAGCTTGTTAAATATAAAGGTCACAAATGAGTAACTAGCTGGGAGCTGACAGACAAGCCAAGAAGAGGGGTTGTTGTTTAGTTGCGAAGTTGTGTCTGACTCTTTGTGACCCCATGGACTGTAGCCTGCCGGGCTCTTTTCTCCATGGGATTCTCCAGGCAAGAATACTGGAATGGGTTGCAATTTCCTTCTCCAGGGGCTTTTCCCCACCCAGGGATCAAACCTGCATCTTCTGCACTGGAAGGTAGATTCTTTAGCACCGAGCCACTAGGGAAACCTAAGGAGTGGGGAGGCAGGGATTCTTGTGCTTAGAAGTTCTGAGTAAAGACAGACACCTGAGTGATCCAATCCATACCATATATGGGCCATGCATGAGAAAGAGTCTACATGGGATCATCTGTAGGTTCAGGACTCTCTGAAGGGGAAATGTGATCTCAAGGGAGATTTACTGAAGAGGCCCAGACCCTGAAGCATTCTCAGTGACTATAGAAGGAGTATTAACCAGCCAAATTGGTAAGCAACCCACCTCTTCCATAGAGATGGAGATTTCTGAAGAACCTAAGAAATAGTCTGAGAGTCAGCTCTGTCTGAAGCACACAGGGATTACCGTACCAGCTCCGAATCACACAAAAATTGTCTTGTTCTCTTTGCTTCCTTCTGCTCCTGATGGCTGCCAACAAATAGTTGCCTCACCCATTTACTAACTATGGTTTGTGCCTCATCTCTCTTCTCTTCTGCATGACAGGCCCTAACAGGGGGATTCAGTTTTTATTTCTGAATGGGAATAGACTTTCTGAGGGAGCTATACTTGGAGACTCAAGGTAACAAGGGAATTTATTATTCACAGTGACAAATGTTTTGTAATAGCATACCATTATAACTATTCAGAGTTAAGAGATCCCTTTTCTACTATTATTGAACTATACTGAAAGTCAAATGAGATTTGAGAAGCAAGAAAAAGAAGCCTGGTTAAGGGAATAGAAAGGAGAAAAATATGCAAGAATGGGGGTGAGATATGATAACGTAATTAGAGGTGTGATTAAAATAGTCATAAAACAATAATAAAGTATGTGTGAAGATAGTCCTTTGCAACAAATCTGAAAACCTTAGACATAGGTGACATACACGCTTTTCTAACAATTTAAATTTCTAAAATCATCATAAAAAGTTTTTGAAAATAATCAAAGTGATTGAGAAGGTTAAAAATCTGCCATTAATAAAAGCCACTAAGACCACTGATTTTCACAGCTGGATTACATCAAATCTTCATAAAAAACAGATAATTCCTATGTTATTTAAGTTACTACAATCCACTGGAAAAAATTCTTAATATGAAACCTTATGAAGTTAGCATATAAAAACAAAAATGTAGCCCAAACTCCTATGTAAATACAGATATAGAGATCTTTGTAAAATAAGAGATAGTTGTAATATCCAGAAGTCCATCAGTATAATGACTTACATCAACCTATTTAAAAAGTCATTTGGTAATACCAGTATATTATGAAAGAATTATATGAATTAATAGGAATAAAGTATGACAAAATAATAAACCTAAAATTAAACAAATCATTAAGTTAGAAAATTCTCATTGCAGTTAATATGAAAAATTAGATGTAGATTTGTACTGCTGCTATTGCTTTGGAATGGTAATTAAAAATATATTAGTATAAGCATTAGAAAATAGATTTTTTCTAATGACAATATTAATCTAGAAACTCAGATTCTAGTTAAAATCAGATCCAATGAAAAACAATGGAGAATTTAAGATAAAAACAAAATAAATATGTTAAGACCAAAAGCGTTTGTTTATATTATCTGTAAGCAAATGGCAATGAAAATGGAAAGATACTCATTTATAATAAAGAGTATAATATTTTTATAGATAATTTCAAAAAAGAAAACAAAGGACATATATTAAAAAAACCTATGAATCTTATTCATAGACTACTAAAAGACATAAAACAATATTTAAACTATGGAAAAATACACTGTGATCTTGGATGGGAAGAATTAATATAGTAAAGATGCCAGTTCAAAATTATTCAATAAATTTGAGGCACTAATAAATAGAACTTCATCAAGGTTGGTTTTAGAAATGGATACAATGATATAAAACTCCACTTGGAAGAATATATGTCTGAAACAGCCAAGTTAGATACAGGAGAGTCAGAAGCTATGAAATATGCTTTACACAGCAGACTATAAAGTCGCTATAATAACATCAATATGGTATCCATAAAAAATAGAGAATCTAGAAAATAAATGTGTGTATATGAAACTTTCATATATGGTAACATTAGCTACTCTGTGGGAAAAGAAAGACTTATTTATTAAATAGAGATGACAATTAGCTGTTTAACCAGAGGAAACTAAGTTGGGTCCACTCATATGTGGGAGAATTAATATAGTAAAATGCCAATGGTCCACTGTTAGTGCTGTTCAAGGCTGTAGCCACCAGGCACAAGTGTTATTTACATTTAAATGGAAATTAATCTAAATTAAGTTAAAAATTATGTTTCTCAGCAGCTTTAGTCATATTTTAAAGTGGGGCTAGTGTTTATTGAGTAGTGTAGATTATAGAAGGTTTCCATCTTTGTAAAATATTTTGTGGATAGCAGAGATTTCTCTCTTTTTCCATATAATACTTCAGTTCAGTTCAGTCGCTTAGTCATGTCCAGCTCTTTGGGATCCCATGGACTGCAGCACGCCAGGCCTCCCTGTCCATCACCAACTCCTGAAGTTTACTCAGACTCATGTCCACTGAGTCTGTGATGCCATCCAACCATCGCATCCTCTGTCGTCCCCTTCTCCGCCCACCTTCAAACTTTCCCAGCATCAGGGTCTTTTCAAATGAGTCAGTTCTTCACATCACGTGGCCAAAGTATTGGAGTTTCAGCTACAGCATCAGTCCTCCAATGAATATTCAGGACTGATTTCCTCTAGGATGAACTGGTTTGATCTCCTTGCAGTCCAAGGGACTCTCAAGAGTCTTCTCCAACACCACAGTTCAAAAGCATCAATTCTTCAGCTCATCTTTCTTTAGAGTCTAACTGTCACATCCACACATGACTACTGGAAAAACCATAGCTTTGACTAGACAGACCTTTGTTGGCAAAGTAATGTCTCTGCTTTTTAATATGCTGTCTAGGTTGGTTATAATGTTTCTTCCAAGGAGCAAGGGTCTTTTAATTTCATGGCTGCAGTCACCATCTGCAGTGATTTTGGAGCCCCCCCACCCCAAAATAAAGTCTCTCACTGTTTCCACTGTTTCCCCATTTATTTGCCATGAAGTGATGGGACCAGTTGCCATGATGTTAGTTTTCTGAATGTTGAGTTTTAAGCCAACTTTTTCACTCTCCTCTTTCACTTTCACCAAGAGGCTCTTTAGTTCTTTGCTTTCTGCCGTAAGGATGTTGTCATCTGCATATCTGACATTATTGATATTTCTCCCAGCAATCTTGATTCCAACTTGTACTTCATCCAGTCCAGGATTTCTCATGATGTACTCTGCATATAAGTTAAATAAGCAGGGTGACAATATACAGCCTTGACATACTCCTTTTCCTATTTGGAACCAGTCTGTTGTTCCATGTCCAGTTCTAACTGTTGCTTCCTGACCTGCATACAGGTTTCTCAAGAGGCAGGTCAGATTGCCTGGTATTCCCATCTCTTTCAGAATTTTCCACAGTTTGTTGTCATCCACACAGTATATTATTTATAAACTGGGCTTCCCTGGTAACTCAGCAGGAGACATGGGTTCAATCTCTGGGTGGGGAAGATCCCCTGGAGAAGGAAATGGCAACCCACTCCAGTATTCTTGCCTGGAGAATTCCACGGACAGCAGAGCCTGGTGGGCTACAGTCCATAGGGTCACAAAGAGTCGGACATGACTTAGCCACTAAACAACAACAGTTGTTTTTAATATTCACATAAAGATAAAAATATGAATATAAATATGTGTACATGTACATTTAGTAGTTCCCTATTGATTTAAAATTTAAAAATAGAAGAAAATCATCAAGGCTACATATATATAATATAGGGATTAAGGGGAAATTTTATAACATTACAGAAGCCCAGAAAAAATAAATTAGATGCATTTGCCATTAAAATTATAACTTTTGTATACACACTGATATCAGTATTAGTTAGGGTTCTTGGTTGGAACCAACATGTTCAGAAAATCGATTTGGAAGGGAAAATGCCCAAACTCTACTGAGGAACTACTTTTGAGAAGATACCTCTGCTGCCCCCGTAGGACATTGAAGCCACGGTTCACTGTCTTGCTTTCATCATTTCCACCTTAGAGTTATGTGCAGGTTAGCCGCAAGGGAACCTGGGAAAGTGAGTTTCTGCTTTCTAGTTTAGGAGACAGATCTCATGAGTAGAAAATTATCCACATACAGAAAGAGTGGTCAGTAGATCTTAGAACTGCCACAGACATGACAAACGTTCACTACACTAACAAAGTCAGAAGACAGATAATAAGAATTGCAAGGGAAAGAAAAGGTTGCAACACAATGATGATGAGTGTTTAATGTCTATAATACAGGAAGAATCCTTACAAATTGTAAAGAAAAGGACAAGGTACTCAATAGAAAATTACATCAAGGATATGAATAGGGAATTCACAAAAGAATAAACTCAAATTTCCTGTACTTAAAATAACAATGTAATATTTATCACTTTACCATCACCAACTGACAAAATTTTTAAATTTCAATAAACCTATTGCTGGTCAGTATAAAGGAAATGATACATTCTTTGCTACTGGAATGATAAATAATTCCCATCTTTTTGGAGAACAATTTAACAATGCCTTTAAAAATGTAAATAACCACAGCCTAGAAGCAACCACATTCTTCAGGAGTAAAAACACCACAGTATAAAAATATACATATGAGAATGTTCACTGTCTTTTTTTTTTTTTTTAGAGACAAAAATCTGAAAGCATGAATGGCCTTCAACTAAGAAAAAATTATGATACAGTCACACTATGGGCTATTGAGAAGCAATTAGAAACCACGAGTAAGACCTATGCCATTTGTCTTGGAGTAATTATGACAACAAGTGGTTGAGTGAGAAAAGCAAGATGCAGAGAAACAATCAGAACAACACACAACATACACTATAAAAAACGGCAGGCACTGAATTTTTTAAAAGAATCCTCATGGGGGAGGGTGAATTGATGAAGGTGAAGAAAGGGAACAGAGAAATAGCAAAGCAAACAAACAGAAACAAATCTTGCAAATTAAAAACATAACCAAAAATCTCATTTCCTTTACTTACCTGAGTTATGTATATACTTGCTTAACTGTTTCTTAAAACATCTCTAGACTTTAGAAATGTCTAAAATATATTCTTAGGTGAAAAATTATTCAACAGAGTAATATGTAGAGAATGAGTGCATTAAAAAAAAAGGTGTGTGTGTTTGTATATGTTTTTACCAAAAACATTATACATACCTGTTTATTAATTCTGGTTTCATTAGAAAGGGTAGATTTGCAAAGCAAAGAATGGTTACTTATTATACTAATCCAGTTAATTTCAAAATTTACAATGCATTAAAAAACAAAAACTTAAAAATATGTTAACATTCTAAAATATACTATAAAGGGAATAAGCTGTATTATGATTCAGGGAATAATTGGAGACCACTGATTGAGAGGAGGCCTTTGGGAGAGCCTCTCTGGGGACAGTGTCTGAGCTGAGACCCGAACGATAACAATGAGCTTTATTGTGGAGAACTGGACAAAGAATTTTCTGAGTCCACAGGCCTGATAGTTCATCTGAAGGGCAGAAAGGAAGCCAGCTGCCTGCTGTGTCGGGGACAAGTGGATAGGTTTGTGTGGGTTAAGGTCAGAGAGGCAGGGACTTGCAGACTGCCACTGGTAATAGTCTGGGTTAAACCACTTCTGGTAGCAAATAGGCTAAAGTACTTACAATTTAAAACCTTTTCAACAACTTCAAACTGGAGAGACTCCAGCCCTTGATCACTAGACTCAACTCAGTTCAGGTGAGTTTGAACTTGGATGGTGCATCTCACGTTGCAGACTGCTTCCAACCACAGGCAGTAGGACCTTGTCTCAGTCCATGCTGAAATAGAACAGAAACAAAAGCATAAACTAAAACAAACTTTTCCTCCCCACAGGTTGATAAAGAAGCACTGTTATAAGCCCTGGAAGATGTTTGGTTGCTATTCTCAAAGAGGTAGGAAACAATTTAAACATTTTGAAAAGAAATGAGTCTTTGTATGTATTTTACAGAAGAATTCTCTAGTTTAAAACCAGAATTACCCCAGCTTTCATGGTTAGTTATGGATTGGAAGCAATTAATTAAGAGTTAGACAGGAAGGTAGGCGACTGCTGTGATGTTGCGGGTGGGAGATGGTGTCTGGGACCACGCAGTGGCAGCTGGACTGGAGGACAGAAAAGGGAGAGTCTGGAGGAACCATCAGTGATTTCCGGTTTCCTTCCCTTTTCTTTCCCTTTCCTTCCCTTTTCTTCTTTCTTATTGACATAAGAACTGGTACATTATGATGACATCTATTGAGATGGAGATAATGGGAGAAGAAAAAAATCAAAGGCAAAAATCAAGATTTCTGTCTTAGTCAAATTTAAGTTTGAAATGTGTATTATAAAAAAAATGGAAATAAAGTTCATAAGAGAGGTGTGTGTGGACTAGAGGCATAATTGGGGGAGTTATTGGCACACAGATAAAGTGTGTACAATCATCCTGGTTTGCCCAGGACTGTTCTTGTAGGGCTAAAAGTTCTAAGATTTTGGGGTCCTCTTACTCTTTGGAAGACTGGGGTAGCTGGGGTACCATCTCCCCATGGTGTAGATGGTATTTACACCACGAAATTGGAAGAGCTACCAAGGAAATAAAACACAAGGATCGCACCAGGCAAGTATTAAGAGGAAAAAGAGAATCTTAGAAGAGCTAAGCAGTGAGGTAGGTAAGGACAAGACAGAGAAGCCTCAAATATCAGGAAACCAAAGAAGAGAGAATGTTAGTCGCAGAACACTGGTGAATGTCAAGAGAATGGAATAGCAGATTTGGTAAGATGATGGTCTTAGGTGACTCTAACAAGAATAGATTCTTGGGAGTGATGGGAAAAAACTTACAATGTCATTAAGTTGAAAAGTGAATGACAGGATGTGAATTGATAAGTACTAAGAAAGTCATCCTGAGTAGCTTTGCAATGAAGGGGAGCAGAGAAATGGGCAGTAGTTAGAAAAGTTTGGAAAGAGTATTTTGAGGAAGTAAAACTCCTATGTAAGTACAGTCAGATTGCCAGGCAATTCTGTATGAAAGTTTTAAGTATCTGTATGAAATGTTAAATACCTGGATGTTTTTGTTGTTGTTCAGTCGCTAAGTCCTGTCTAACTCTTTGTGACCCCATGGGCTGCAGCATACCAGACCTCCCCGTCAATATCTGTATAAAAATTTTAGCACAAATGTGAAGTGGTTTTATTCCTCCTAATTGTTAATCTACAATTACATTTAGCTTCTCAGATGCTGGCATGAAAAAAGTTTTTAAATGCTTTCAGCCAATGTTTACATTTTTCAAGGGGAAGATGCTAGAGAAAAAAAGGCAAACAAGGTAAAATACTTAAAAGGGAATAATTTAAACTAGGAAACATGGATTAAAAGCCTGGTTAAAGGGGGAAAAGGAGACACATGTAGGTTGGAAGAGACTGAAAAGTAAAGTCAATGGTTTAAATGTTTCATTGAAGTTGAAGAATTCTTGCAAAATGAGTACCTGAGACTGAAAACTGAATGAACACAGGTGGCAGCCAGAGAAGGGAGTGACTGGTTTTAAGACTTCAGGTATGGTGAGCTACTGCTGATACAACCAGCATCACTGGCTGGGAGGGGGCGGAGGAACAGGTGACTGAAGGTAAGGAAGGGGTCTGACAGGCAGAGGAAATAGTTCATCCACATGCCTCCTAAAGTTACCAAAAATGATGGCATGAATCAAGATGGAGAAGAAGAGAATGAGTCAACAGTAAATTTAAGGGAGTAACTGGGTCAAAATATGAGAATAAGAAGGAGACGCAGTGGGTGGTTTAGTCTGGTGGTATAAGCCGCAAATGGGAGGGGAGTGATACACAGCCAGTGCCTTAGCTTCTTCTGGTCCTGTGCTACATGGGGTATAATAGGAAAAAAACAAAACAAAACAAAACATCCTCTGTGTCAGACAAGGAAAACGGTATCATCAGGACCCTAAGGTAAGGAGTTAAAGATGACGTTCAGTGAAGAGTTGGAATTGATATGGATCCTCAGGATAACATAGTCTTAGGATTGGCTACCTAATTGTTCAGGGCCCAAGGCAAAATGGAAATGCAGGACATCATATTCAAGAATCACACACATACACACTCCTATGAATACTATTCAGCCATGAGAAAACAGGAGATCATGATATGTGTGACAATATGGATGGACCTTTAGGTTTTATGCTAAGTGAAAGAGCCAAGCAGAGACAAATACTGCTCTGTGTGATGTGATATATATATATATAGATATATGTGGAATTAAAAAACAAAACAGTAAAACTCATACAAATAGAGAATTGAAAAGGAGTAGCCAAAGGCTGAAGGCTGGGGAAATGGGAAGAGCTTGGTAAAAGGGTATCAACTTTCAGCTGTTGGGTGAATAAAGTCTGAAGATCTAAAGTGAAGCAGGGTGACTGTAGTTAACACTGTAAGGTATAGTTTTGAATACTTAGCATTCTCAGTCATCTTTCATGTTGCTACTTTCTAAAGAGGAAAGACACTTCATTCTTTAGGAAGTTTCTAGACATGGATTTTTGCCATGTTGATGTTTGCAGTGGATGAAGTAGAAGCCTCAGGGCATGAGATGACTTCTACTTCATGTAGCCAATCCTCGAAACCCACATTTCAAACAAGTGTATAGTCAGAAATCATTTGAGTAAGTTATCTGATAAAAGTTTACGAAATATAATTGGGTAAATAAAATCATTATGATGGTGCTTTCACAAAAGAAAATAGTACTCATATATGGATGAATTTTTACACATTGAAAAACTATGCCCCTTGGACAATTTTGTGATCGAATTTCTTAGCACTACATTTTGCTGTGGCTCTATACCTAAGGACTCAATGATCTCACCATGAATTACTTGGTGTGTGAGCCAAATTGGTTATCTTATTTATGACAGAATCTCAGCTTATTCTTTGTCTCCAGATACTTTCACACTGTTGTGTGTGGGGGGGATTGGGAGAAGAAAAAAATGCAATTAATTTCAGTCAAACTGATTATTTACAAATCCTTTTTAAAAAAGACACAGCTGGTTGAGTGATTTATTGGCTGACGTAATCTTTGTGCTTATGGAAATATGAATTGATTAATGCTCTCTGTCTAAACTTTGCTTTTGTTTTAATGGACTAGTAATAAATAGGAATTTTGGTCAGTTTGATGTAATCCAAAGTAGAAAACAAAGGACAAGTAATGAGTAGGCCTCCTAATTTTTTTTAAGGCACTCCCTGGAGTAGAGGATTTCCTTTCCAGCTATGCATTCTAGATGACTGTATCTGTTAGCACAGTTGTATATGTGACACCTTATAATGGCACAGCTAAGTTAAAAGTAGAGAAAATACATTCAGACTCTTTCTAGTTTTAGCATTACTGAAAAAGGGAATTTTTCTTTGATTATATTTCTTAGTTAACAGAATTATTTTGCACACAACACATTTCAAAGAATTTAGAATACACTAAAATATACAGTAGTGCCACTGTATAAACTGTATCTTTCTATTATCTTCATATCCACCTTCTGGAATTTAAGTTGAATTTTAACTGATAGAGTGTATTTTAGTTGGCATTATGGTCTGAATTATATTCCTTTCAAAATTCACATGTTGGAGCCCTAAGCTCCAATATAACTAAATTTGGAGATGGGGCCTTTAAAGCAGTAATTGGGAATTCCACGGACAGAGGAGCCTGACCGGCTACAGTCCATGGGGTTGCAGAGAGTCGGACATAACTGAGCAACTAACAGTTTCACTTTACTCTTTTAAGGTTAAATGAGGTCATCTTGGATCAATAGGACCAGTGTCTTTATGAGAAGAGGAAGAGATTACAGGAATGCACATGAACAGAGGAAAGGCCATGTGAGAACATACCAAGAAGGCAGCCATCTGCACGCCCAGGAGTGAGGCCTCAGAAGACACGAGGCCTGCCAGCACCTGGATCTTGCACGTCCAGCCTGCAGAACAGTGAGAATAAAGTTATGCTATTTAAGATACCTATGTGGGGTATTAATATTTTGTTATGGCAGCCCTAGCAAAGTAATATAGTTGGAAACTGTCCTGTGTTTTTTAATTTAGTCCTAAAAATAGGACTATCCTATTTTTAGAACTATCCATTTTTAGAACTACTAGCACACAAGATAATAAATGAGTCTTGAAAGAAATTCAATTTGGGAAATCAGACACATTTTCATTTCTCTTAGTTTAACATGTTATTTAGAGCAGTAAAGACTTCCACCTTTACAAATCACTGTTTTGATCTTATCATCAATATTTGTTGTAAAATATTAGAAAACATAGGACAAAAGAAAATCACAATGCCTTATCCTACTAAAATAGTTTGATATCTCAACATAGCCAGTAATAAAAAATGGAGGGGTTAACTACAGAAACTAATTTAAACTAGTGATTTTAAATTTAATATATGAATATCATTGTCATTAAATATACTTCATATGTACCTACACACACATAACAAACAATTTGAAAGCTATCTCATCAAATTCTGTTGAATGAATTTAGCATAATTCATGTAACCAATCAACTGTTGTTGGATAATTAGAATGTCAAATATTTTTAGTAATAAACAGGACAAATATGATAAATTCTCTATGACAGATATTTTCAAAAATTAACTTATACATATTTTCAGCTGTCTGTCTTCTAAAGCCTTCTCTTCTCCCTTCCAAAGAGGAGAAACTTTGTTTTGGCAATTTAAGGCTTGGGGTTTTGGCTGTGCTGATCCAGGAAATGGATGAATTAGAGCACTGTTTAAGTCTAAGAGGCTATATTAATTCACTTGAGGAAGACACATGCAAGACAAGAAAAAAGTTGATCTGAAAAGATGGAGAAAAGAGGTGACAGAGAAGAAATGACCAGTGCTTAATTATATTAAAAGGTTTTGGAGAGTTTTAATAGAGAATCAGAGACAGTGGGAGTAGCTGCCCAACTGTACTGAGGATTTTAGGGAAGATAAATGGAAGAAGAGGATTTTTAGAAGTTCTGTGGGGTATGACTAAAATACCCTTCATAAGTCCTTTTGAGAACTCTTACAATTTTCATTTTTTAAGTATTTTTGAATATCAGATGTTTTCTTTAAAATATAAAAAACACTGATTAAAACCACCACAAATGTTATGTATTCATTTTAATACATAACAGGGATCTATCTATCTATATATATGTGTGTGTGCGTGTATACATATATATATGTATACAGTTAATTCTTGAATATACTCAATCTATAAATAACATGCCTCATAAAAAGGGTGTGCAAAATTTAAAGGTTTTAATCTATATTTTTAAACTGCTATATAAGAAATCTCTTTATATCCATTGACAGTATTTAAAAGTGCTTGTTTTCCTACATTACTTCAGCCTTGCCAACTGATAAACAATGATGTCAAATTATTTTAACTTTCATTTTTATTAAATGTGTGTAGATATTTTCTCATATTATTTCTCTGTCTCTCTCCCTCTCATATAAATGGCTGGCCTATAAATTTTCTTTGTAATTAAAGGTTGGATAATATCTCATGAAATGTATAGTTTCCAATATTTATAAGATTTTTTGCACAATATTTTCACTTTTAAGTGAAATGCAAAGCTTGTATGTTACTTTAAAAAAATCTAGTTTCAGGTAATGGTGCAGATGTAATGTTTTCTAACTACAGAATTTTGTTGTTTTAGAACTCTTAGAAAATACTTTTCTTAGTTATCATTCTTTCTTAGAATATGGATTATTTCTTCAGTTAAAAGCGTTGACGTTCAGATTCAATTTAACTTTCTTTTGGATAGATGTCGTCCGCCAGACTCCAAAACTCTATTTAACTTCAGAGGAAATTGATGAGTAGACAAACGCATTTATATTTTTACTTTTTCTTATTGCCTCAGTAATTTTAGATATGTTATTCCTTATTACTGTTTAAGCCTTAAGCATGCACCTATGCTCTTGATCAGATTCCCTTCTCCCTTTCTTATGTCGAGTAGTAAAATCTATCAACAAACTAATAACTCAAGACAAAACTTGAGAATCGCATTTAACACATTTAACCTTTTCCTCTACATTTTCTGTGAAATCCTATCGGTTTTATTCTGTATGTTTCTTTTTCCCGATCATGGCAAATAGTGCTAAGCACAGGCCCTTATTAGCTCATCATGATCTTTTTCATAAATGTCTTAATGCATCTTCATCATCTAATGAATTCCAGACTCTCTTAATATGGTACCTAAAGCCCTCTTGATCAGTTCTAGCTCTCTTGTCCAGTCTCTTCTGTCTCTCCATCTCTTCCATTTGTTTTGAGTGATTTGTGGTTCCCTAAAATTCAACATGCTTTATGCCTCTGTTCTTTTCATAAACTATTTCCTTGGAAGTAAGAGTCTATGATATGCCTTTTTCTTTGATTTCTTAAATTTAGCTTTTAAGAGTTAGTTTACTTGCCCCTTGAGAGCTTATCTGGTATGGGCCAGGTGCTCATGCTTATATATACATATATGTGTGTGTGTGTGTGAGTGAGTGACTCAGTCGTGTCCGACTCTTTGTGACCCCCATGGACTGTAGCCCACCAAGCTCCTCTGTCCATGGGATTCTCCAGGCAAGAATACTGGAGTGGGTTGCCATTCCCTTCTCCAGTATATATACTTTACAATACTTTTCCTTCTGCTTATGACCTTTCTGTATCATGATTAAGCTCTTGGCTCATTTTCTACTTCTCTTGTGATTAGAAGTAACTTTATGTATAACAGTATCTCATTTTCCTCTGTGCTTAAAATATTTTATCTAATAGCAAATATACATATATGTCTGTATATAGTAATATATGTATATATGCTATTAGGATATATATACACACACATGCATACACAGTAAGTAATTTTTGGACTAAACCAAATGCCACATATTCATTTCTCCTCTACTATGATAAGTGTAAGAAATAAGCTACTGTAATTTTCTTAAAAACTTGAAACAAGTTCAGAAAGTGTTTACTATTATACTTTCTTATTTCACTAGAGGAGGGGGAAATCCCTAACCCTTGGCTCCAAGTTTATATATTTAGTGTAAAGGGATGTATCTTATCAGTCTTATTAGTCAGATAGAAGTTCACATTCAAATCCATAAACTTATTTTTGTTAACTTTATAGAAAACCTCTATTTTATGAACCATCACCTGCCTTCAAATAATAGCATAACTTTAACCAACAGAGAAGAGACACAAGAAGAAAGCTGAAATATGGGGAGAAAAATATGGGCCCAAAGGGGAGAATGAGCTTCCTTGGCGGCTCAAGCAGTAAAGAATCTGCCTATAATGCAGGAGGCGTGGGTTTGATCCCTGGGAAGATCCCCTGGAGAAAGGAATGGCAACCCTTTCCAGTATTCTTGCCTGGAGAATTCCATGGACAGAGGAGCTTTGGGGGCTACAGTCCATAGGGTCGCAAAAGTCAGACACGACTGAGTGACTAGATTGAGTGACTAACACTTTCACACTTTCACAAAGGGGAAATGGAGCAACATAGGCTTGGAGTTCACTGGCTTTTGTCAGATCTTTGATAAGCTTACTGGCTTCATGCGGCAGGGCTGCACTCACCTCTGGATCCCACACAGCCCTTCCAGTGCCTTATCTTAGGGGTGGAGGGGAGCCTCTGAAAAACAGCGTGGAATAGAGCAACGTGACATGAGATTATGAGAATCTAAACTAATTATTAAGTTTGCTTTGACAGTGCTAAAAACCACGAGCTTTCATATACATACTTTTTCACATCATACATAGATATACAGAGAAATTGTAATTCATTCTATTATATTTTTTAATTATTTGTCATAATCTTGCTTGACCTGACTTAAATTCCTTAAAGATGGAATGTATAAATCACACTATATTTTTTAACTCCCTGCACATAAAACATTGGCTATGCTCCAGGTATCTGATAATTTTTAGTTTTAAGTTTAAAAAAAATCTTTTTTCCCTAATGACCATTACCAAGAAGTCAACAGGCCATCAGTGCATAGGTAATATAACCATGAGTTGTCTCCTACCTAACCAAGTTGGGGAAACAGCTAGAAATATTTAATAACTAACGGTGCTTTTCCCTCTCATTTGTATAATTTATGGCAGCAGAGAACTGGAGGATTCATGTGTGCTGTGCTTATTTGCTCAGTTGTGTCTGACTCTTTGCAACCCCATGGACTGTAGCCTGCCAGGCTCCTCTGTCCATGGGTGGAAGGGGAATGAAAAGAATCTTCCCTCTCCTACATTTGAGAGAGTCTGTGCCCCTGAGTCCTAGATTCTTTGCATGCAGGAGCTGTGACTCATTAGTATTTTATCCCCAGTGCCTGGCACATAGTAGGTACTTACAACATGTCAGAATAAGTTAATAGAGGAGAAAATTCTGTTAAGGAACATTTCAATAATTGAGTGAATGGACAGAATACATGTGGGAGAGGAGTTCATTAAATCAACACATGCAGGTACAAACTAAATTTTAGATTAGTCAGAACCAGAAACAACTGCTGCTTTGTGAATTTAAATTTAGTTAGACCTAAGGGAGTCTCACGGAGAAGGAAATGGCACCCCATCCAGTGCTCTTGCCTGGAGAACCCCAGGGATGGGGCAGCCTGGTGGGTTCGCGAAGAGTCGGACACGACTGAGCGACTTCACTTTCACTCATTGGAGAAGGCAATGGCAACCCACTCCAGTGTTCTTGCCTGGAGAATCCCAGGGACGGCGGAGCCTGGTGGGCTGCCGTCTATGGGGTCACACAGAGCCGGACACGACTGAAGTGACTTAGCAGCAGCAGCAAGGGAGTCTCAGGTCACGTCTGTTACCTGATTTTCACTTGTGACAAAATGACAAAGGAGTGACATTCAGTGATAACAATCGAGAAACTGATTTCCTTCTATTTTGGGGGGTAGTTTATTTCCTTGTCTTCTTCCTATTTTTAAATGCTTGCAGGTAGCAATATGAAGCAGAATCAGCACAATCTCTCAGTGTCACAACTGGAAAATGGGTTGACCATTGTAACAGCCACCATAATTACCTACAGGCTACTTTCAGGGCCCGCTGTGTGATGGACCGGACCTGGAAGCTCAGCTGTTGTCAGCAGCGTGGTAGGACCTGCTTGCACATATGCAACCACTGTGCTAGGCTTCCAGGCTGAAAGAAACTGAAACAAGGGTTTGGTGTTTTGAGTTGAGGCACACCATGAATAAATACCTAATGCTGATGTTAGTATTATGCCAAAGTCAGGATTCTGTTTGGATAATTGAACATGACATTCATTCTCTTACTGCTGAGTGAAGGAAGGTGGAAAAGTGCATTTTTTGCTTAACTGGGCCTATCACTTTGAAATTTAGCCCCCATCATCTGTTACACTGAGAGGGGAATGCTGGCATTTTACGAAACATATTCCCCCAAAATAAAGGAAATGTAGTTTGTAATGTTCAGAAGCCAGAGCGTTCGACTAGTCCCCTCATTTGTTTTTCAGGTTGTGCCTAAATTGGCTTGCAGATTTATCTGCCACGCATTGCACATGGATATTTTTGTCACCGCATATTTAACAACAGCTGTGATCCTGATGGGGATTCAGTTAACCAAAGGCCCCTCTGCATGCAAGCGGTCACCAGGCATCTAATGGGCTGAGGGCTGAAACGACAATAAAGTGAGCAGAGCCGCGCAGCTGCGGACCAAATGTCGGGTAATAACTAGCAGTTGGCCATTACGGGGTTAACTGCTGGTGTTCTGGTGAATGTAAAAAAATGTGGAGGTCCTGCTCAAAAACACAGCCAAAATGTGAATAGTTCCACTGGGTCAGAGTTAAAATGCTTCTGCTTCCTTTTCAACTGCTGATTATTTTCAGGATACCAATCTTGTGGGAGTGTCTAACACATATATTATTATAATTGTAATTTTTTTGATAACTATGTCATAGTTTTCCAACATGCTTTTAATCGAAACAAGGGATCATTGCAGAATTATCAGCTTCTTAGTCTCTGGGGTTTCAGCCACTAGTGCCTGTGCCTATATAATTTCCAGACTTGTTACATCTACCCTAGGAAGAATTTTTACCTATACTTGTTGAGTTGAAGAGCCATCTACTCTGTTGTTTTAAACAAATGAAATTGTATCACTGCAATGTCAGTCCAAACATGTGTAATTAACATGGAAAATATGTCTAAGCCATATTGGTCAAGATAGATGACTTCCTTGCATGACTTATAAACAGTTAGAGGCAAAAAGCCAGGATGTCAAAACCAAGTTGTATACCGCAAAGTTTTATCTGGGAGGACTTTCAAATTACAAAGGAAACTAAAGGCTAAAATTCAGCCTGCCATACTTTCTCAATAAGGAGGGCAGCTTTCTGGTATCTGTATTAAAATAATCCTCTGTCCTTCTCTTTGACAGGTTTTTTTACACTGCAAAGGTCAAAACAGACATCTTATTCTCCTGGAAATGTTCATCAAACAGTATAATGGTACATGTCAGAGCTTTCAAATTATTCCGGCTGGAAACAGGTCTCTAATCTCCTTTTAAATTTTATCAGTGACAGCGCACAGAATTCTCTTTGGAATTCTTTGATCAGCGGCCTAGGTTCTGAAAGGCAGAGTTTAGAACTCTGCCCCCTATGTGTTTTTCTGAGTCTGCTGGAAGCCATGAGCTTTGACTTTTTTCCTAGGGTTGTTTTCCTAGGTAGTGATCCAATAATACTATTATTAACAGGTAGCAGAGCCCATGGGAATGTAGACAACTTACCTGCAGGTGCTCTGTTCCTTTGCTGGCAAAAATGAGCTCACTCTGAGTATACCTGAAGAATCTTTTTTGTCCTTAAGTATAATGCACTTCTGTTTTTATGTCATCGGTGGCATCAATTATAAATTAAATGTGCCAAGAACCTCTGAGAAAAAGCCTCCTTGTGACTGACTCACATCCAAGAAGGATTACTTACTAAGGTATAAGTTAACTTAGGAAAAGAAAAATTGCTTGACTATAGCCCTACACAGCAAGACAGCCCTTCCCAGAAGGTATAATGAATTATCAGTGAAGAGGTTTGTAGACTTACTTATATGGGAAATTCTACCTCTGAGAAAGAGCCCTTGGTTCCATTCAGGTGCTATGCCAACAAGGTTCTTGACTACTTGGTTCGTGAAAGCTTGCTATTCATGAACTAAACTCATGTTTATTCTAATATTAAAGGCCTTGAGATGTGTAATTTATTCTTTAATTATCAAGCAGCTTGAGCTCTGAGTGGTATTTTCATACATGAAAGAGAGGGACAGTGAAAGCAAAAGAGGGAGAAAGGGAGGGAAAGAGGTCTAGGAATATTTCACTCTAGTGTTTCTAAAGGGAAAATTAATTGTCTAAACTGTACTGTCTTGAGGTTACCTGAAGAAGGGTATTCATAAAATAAGACTGCTTCCTGCTGCAGAGTTGTTTTCTTGTGTATTACATAGATTTTTTTTTTAATATCCATCAAGGAGAGGGAAGTTAATGTTCTGCCAGCTATATATACATATACGTATTCATGGGCAGGGAAAGTAAACGTGAAACACATGAGCTCCTGGGAAACTGAACAAAAACGTGGAAGGCCTCACTTGTCCCTGGGAATGTGGTAAAGCTAGGAGAGCAGAACCATCATCACTCCATCTTTCCTGGCTTTAGTCCCATGTAAGCATTCTAGAAAACCGTTCCTACCCTCTCTCCCTTCCACTGGGCACCTCTGATAAGATCCGACAAGACTGGCAGGAGACAGTAAACTGGAACAAGGATGCATTCCTTTCTGTCTTCACCCCACTGGGACCTCAGTATGGAGGATGAGACATCTATGTCAGCCCCGCCCCTCAATCACTGCAGCTTTGCAGCCCTCACTTTCATCTGGATGGACTGAAGACCTCACAGAAGAGTGGGGAAAGTATTAGGCATCACCAGAAAAGAACTTACCAAAAAAGGATGTGGGGTGCTACCTTGTAAGCCAAAACTCAGTTTTATTTTATTTTTTTTTTTAGGACTCAGGCTGATGCCAGTCTGGTTGAGCAACTGCCAACAAATCAGTAAGTATAGTCCAAGGGATTTATTCTCTTTTTTAAAGTTGAAGATGTAAGGTAGTAAATTACTTTAAGATATATTCTCAGCCAAAGCTGACCTGGGGATGTGTTATATAAGCGTGGTATATACCCATGGGCATATAATCACATACGTGTGTATCAAGGAATGAATCTGTCATCCTGCGTGTATCCAATCTCTTGTGAAATTCTGGGCACTGGAAGTTGGTAGCTGCAGCAACCACAGCATATGCTATAAGCATTTCAGCTATTAGTATCTGACAGTTGGCAGGTGCATTCAAGAATGACAACTCTTGGCAAGTTCCATCTTATCCTTGCACACGAATAATAAAGAGAAAGGAATACTTTCAGTCTGGCAGAAATAAGCAACAGGTGCTAAAGGCCTTTGCTGTAGTTTAACAGAAGGGAGTATATTAAACTGTGAAATAAGCAAACATAATTATAACATACTTATAATGAAAATGATGGCCCCTGGTTATTTCTTGTCTAGACTTGTTCAAAGACCCTGGGGCCAGCACACCTTAGGGGAAGGATTATTCTCTTTAAAAATAACAGAATGCATAAAATATTTAATAGTATACCCTTCATATAGTAAACCCTTCATATAGTAAAAGTCCTTCAGGGATTCTAAAATCTAAGGGCTATTTTTTCAGACGTGGAGCTTTAAGGGTTATCCCATATGTTCAGGGCTTGGAGGCTCCAGCATGTCCTTATCTAGAATCTGTTTGTCTATTCTTTAGCTTAAGGAGCTGAATCCAGTATTTTACTCTCTTCTTGCATTCATTCTAGGTCTTGAAAGAGATTATTTATTGCATCAATGCTGCTATTCACCACACATGTAAGATTGCTAATGTCAAGAGTAACTTATTCCTGTGTCTCTCCTGGTCTAGAAGCTGTCAATGAAGATGGTATATCCCAAAGTTCCTACAGCTTTGTATCCCTACTGTATCTTTTGTCTAATGCTTTGTTTGCAAAATAAGAATGCAATAGCATAATTTGACAATTGTAGTAAAAATGACTAATATATTTAGGCTCTGGAGTGAAGATTTGCCAAATTCAGAACTGTTTCAAAATTCTGCATATGTGGTTTTACCTTAATTAAATTTCCCAAGGCTGTTTCTTTTTCTGTAAAGTGAAAATAATATTGAGTTAGCCAAAAATGTCTTTCAGATTTCCCCATTCAGCGGATGGAAAAACCTGAACGAACTTTTTGGCCAACCCAATAAAAGCATTTAGTTCACAGGCTCTTTTGCGACCTGAGTTAAATAATGCATTTATTTGCCTTAGTAAAAGTATCATATTGTGTTTATTTGAATATGTTACTTTTATTTATGTTTCTTAGAGTAGATTTCATTGCAAAGAACTGAGTGGGAATAAGGGTGCTAAGAAAGATCATGTGATATTCAGACTTCTCTAGATGCAATTTCTCTGATAAACTTTCTTCCTGTGTCATGATCTGAGGCTTTGCTAATTAAAGTGTGCTTCATAGACCAGCAGCATTGGCATGGCCTGGGAGCTTATGAGAAAGGCAAACCAAATTGATTCACAGTCTGTATTTTAATGAGATCCCAAGTGATTTGTGCACTTTAAATTTGAAAAGCTCTGAGTGAGACAGCTAAAGTCCTTATCCTTGCAGACGTTCCTCATCTTACCCCTACGTTAATCACGTGGATTAATCATCTGCACTCGGTGAGCTGGCACAACAGGTGGAAGGGGACAGGGCAGAGGACACTCACAGGGGAGCCGCCCAGGGGAGGACCACGCAGTGGCCGTTCTCCCGGTGGGAGCGCCGCGGATCACAGACACAGCGAAGCACCAGACCTGGAGGCCTCTCCTCCAACACCTAGGAAGCAGACCCCACCCCTGACAGGCGCACTGACACCCGCAGAGCAGAGGGAGGCCCTGCTGGATACCCAGGCAGGCTCTGGTCACCACCACGCCAATCCAACTCCCTGCTGCAAAGTCCTGTCGGTCGTGTCCGACTCTGTGCGACCCCACAGACGGCAGCCCACCAGGCTCCCCCGTCCCTGGGATTCTCCAGGCAGGAACACTGGAGTGGGTTGCCATTGCCTTCTCCGAATGAGACTCCCTGGCAAGGGGATGATCGCTCAAGTCTCTGGACCAACCTCGCCCACCGGGGAGCAGACACCAGAAGTAAGAGGAACTACTTTAAAATTTCTGAATTGTCAAAGTCCTTCATAACAAATGACACTTTACTGATACATGTCATTTAAATTTTTCTGGTGCACACGCAGACCCCAAAAGCTGTAACTGGTGCTACCTCTTCTTCCCTCTCTCACCCCAGCACTTTCACACTCTCATCGCTTCATTCCTAGATTTTGATTGCCAGTTTCTAGAGAAACTACTAATATATAGGGCATTTCCTTCTTCTGATTTTGAAATTGACATAATATCTACGTGAGGCTTTGTGAGAGAGATGTGAGAAAGGTACAGATCATTGCTTCATTCCATAAATTACTTTTTTTATCCTATTAAATCGCTGATAGATTTATTTCTGCCTTGGAGAAAAGTTTAGTTAAAAGACATTTCAAGACAAGTTTTGATTATTCTTAATGAAGACAAATACATTCAAATAAATTGCAATTAGTTAATTCAAATTAATCATTTAAAAATTCAGGTAAAGATTTTTTTTTTAGAAAAAGATGGTTAGTGTAAGTTTCTCCTAAATAAATATATATAC